>NW_016819424.1:82902-102901 GCF_001698545.2 Rhinopithecus bieti | reverse complement strand
TTTTTTGAGACGGAGTCTCGCTCTGTGGCTGGAGAGCGACAGTGGCCGGATCTCAGCTCACTGCAAGCTCCGCCTCCCGGGTTTACGCCATTCTCCTGCCTCAGCTTTCTGAGTAGCTGGGACTACAGGCGTCCGTCACCTCGCCCGGCTAGTTTTTTGTATTTTTTAGTAGAGACGGGGTTTCACCGTGTTAGACAGGATGGTCTCGATCTCCTGACCTCGTGATCTGCCCGTCTTGGCCTCCCAAAGTGCTGGGATTACAGGCTTGAGCCACCGCGCCCGGCTACATATTGTTTTTTAATGTGAATTATCTGTTAATATCATTTAACCATTTCTCTATTCATTAGTAAGACTTCATTCCATATCAAGGATGTAGTATAGTTAAGGATTTAATATAAAAGTAACCACTGAAACAAAACAATAACCATGCTAAATACTAAATAAATAGGAAGAAGAAATCAAACACATGACCTAGTGAAAGGCTATATAATTTCCTTTTATTTATTTATTTATTTATTTATTTATTTATTTATTTGAGACAGAGTATCTCTCAGTCGCCCAGGCTGGGGTGTGCAGTGGTGTGATTTCGGCTCACTGCAAGCTCCGCCTCCAGGGTTCACCCCATTCTCCTGCCTCAGCCTCCCGAGTAGCTGGGACTACAGGCGCCCGCCACCACGCCTGGCTATTTTTTTTTTTGTATTTTTAGTAGAGACGGGGTTTCACCGTGTTAGTCAGGATGGTCTCGATCTCCTGACCTCGTGATCCACCTGTCTCGACTTCCCAAAGTGCTGGGATTACAGGAGTGAGCCACCACGCCCGGCCTTCCTTATATTTATAAACAATACTACAGAACTGAACTTAAATGACCAAAGACTTTGATCATATTGTGGGAAGCCCATTCTCCCTGACAATCACACAGGCAGGCCTGCATAGCACCCCAGTTACACAGACAAATTTCCACAGTGCTGCCTTAACATTGAGCAAATAGTTAAACCTAGGGAAACTGTTGCCCAGACATCAAAGCTAGAAATGAAACATACAGTCAGTAGGAGCCTTGTGTGGGCTTCTCCCTTGCTGGAGCAAGCCAAAATAACAGAAACAGTTTTACAATAGGACCCACCTCAGGTCAACAAAATCTGAGAGAAGTCAAGGTAACAGAGGCAGCTGTTTGAACAGATTCATTGGAGAGTCTAAGGCAGCTCTCTGGACCAAGCTGTAAAGGAGATAAGATAGAAATAATCACTCTGGTACAACAGTAGACAGTCCTTGAAGGTACTGAGGCCCTTTTAATCAGACTTAGCAAGCATTTTTTTTGCCTCTGACCTTCTAGTTGAAACAAAATCGGTTACCAGTAGACTTAGGCGAATGCTGTACTGCACGTAGTAGGCACATAACCCCAACCTATATAAGCCCTAAGAAAATTTAACACTTTGAGTTGGTCTGGTGGAATTATCTCTGGCTTTCTCCCTGTATCCAGTTATAGTAGTAAATTCTCTTCTTCCCTAGTTTGTCTGCTTCTTGTTATCGGGCCTCGAGAAAATGTAGCCAGACCTGGCTTGATTCCACGAACAATAACAATAAAGGTAAACAGACTTAACTCACCTATTAAAGAAAAAGTATTTGCAAACTTCCTATCGAAGCAAAATCCAAGATTATGCTTTTCATGAGATATACCTTAAACAAATGAATTCAGGTAGGTTAACAGTTTAAAACAAGTAAATATATACCAAGCAATTTCCCATAACAAGAAAGCAGGAGTTATAATCTTGATATTTGAGAGAGTAGAACTGAGACCAAAATGGATTTAAAGAGATAAAAAGGCACAGTTGACAATGCTAAAGGCTACAATTCACAAGGAAAATGTGAGATACTAATACTTATGTACCAAAGCACACAATACTTTCCTGAATTCAAAAATGTTCAAGTGGAGAAAAAAAATAGTAATTATAGAGAAGACCTAAACAACCAACTCCCAAGAGTAGAGCTTATAAATAGACACAGTGAACTCTGAACTCTGAAGCCTGATATTAGGCAATACACATGCTTTTCAAATGAACATAGAACATTCATGAAAACGAACTCTATCTGAGGCTGTTAAAATCTTGGGACCAATGAGAATAGAGGAAAATTGCAGAATTTGATGAGGATAATGATGATAGCAACATATTAAAATCTAGCTAGAGTAGCTGTCAGAAGATATTATAAAGCATTAAATATCTACATGAATAAAAAAGAAAATTAATATTCAATTTTAAAATCCTGATTTAAAAACCCACAAAGTAAATAAAAGAATGTAGATGGAAAAAAATAGTTAAGGGTAAAAGTAGAAATGAATGGGCTAAGAAATAACATCCTTGTTAAAGATGAAAGTGTTGAGATGGGTAAAAAGCAAATACTGGCATTGTGGATGATGCACCAAATACCACGCTTGGATCTTGAGGAAGGTCTCCCCATAAACTCCTCATAATGCTCCCTTGAATGTAAGGATTAGGTGTGTGTGTGTGTGTGTGTGTGCATGAAGGCAGTGAAAACATGCAAAACAATGCTACATTTTGTTTAGGGAGTTCTCATATGGAGGAAAAGAAAAAAGTAGTATAGGGGAATTATAATTATCTCACTGTGGATATGATTATCTCTAGAGAAGAAGGAAAGGGACATAATCAGGGAGGAGTAAACTTTTTTCTTAACCTGGACTAATTTTATAGCTCTCTATACATTTCATCTAAAATATTTCATAAGTAGCAGAGGTTTAAGGGATTAGTTTATAATCATAAATATAATCCATACTCAGCCAATGTTTAATATTGAGCCAAGTGCAGAGGTTAAAAATATCAATACCCAGTAACTGTATCATAACTGAAATTAAGATTGTGTTATGTCATTCCAGTGGTTATTTTTTCATGCGTATATACATATGTACTGTACATTATATATACAATTCATGTAACCACTATAACCATATGTGCAGTTTAGTGTCTTGTGTTTTTTATACTTTTTGCTTTTATCTTAAATACTTACACATTGATGAAGTGTTCTAATTAAATGACAAGGTATAAGATCTAACATCTTACTCTTTCCAGTTGACACAGCCCCAATTCTTGAACAATGCATTGGAATTGAAATGCCATACCTGCAGCATATTAAATAATGTTATATGCCTGGGTCTACTCAAGAGCTTTCTATAGACTTCCTTTAATTTGCATGCTATCCAACAGTTATAAAATTATAGGTTTGAGGAACATTGTAATACCAGGCAGTATATCTCTACTCCTATTATCCAGCCTTTAGATGGGTGATACAAAGAGTAATAATAATAAATGATAATATAAGATGAAAACAATTATAGGACATATGGTAGATAAGTTACTGGCTCTAAATTACACAAACAACAGTTAATGGTTCCCAGGGTCAAATCCAAGTTTTGCAATCCCAAAGCCCACACCCCACTCCACTGTTTCTTCTTAAAAATATTAGTATTAATATTTTATAAGTACATAAACACACATACACATACAGCTTTTACATGAAGAGGTTTTTTTCTGGACAGATACACAATAACTCCAAAATAGTGGTGCCACTAAGAAGGGCAGTTTGGAGTCTGGAGAGAGATAGAGGTTACTTTGTATATAGAAGACTTTATAGGTAAATAATTATCAAATATTTGGAGAAATTTCCTCTGGTAAAGGAAAGCATTGGCTAAAAGAATATCCTTTGACATTAGATGGCCTTGTATTTGTTTGGTTTTGTCACTTACTATATCTTAAGCAATTACTTACACCCTCTAAGCCTCAGTTTCCTTTCAACAAAAAAGATTAAAATGGTAGACACATATAGAGAAAGTATCAATTAAGATAAAACATGTAATGTAACACAGGGCCAGGCACAGAGTAATAATTTAATCAATGCCATATATTATTTGTATTTCTAATAGTAGCAATAGCTCAAGATGGTTGGATGTATAGTATTTTTGGCTTCCAATGAGAGCTATTGCCAAGACATTCTTGCAACGGCTGCCATTCTACATGAGAGCCTCTTATTCATGGTGCCATGACAAGCTAATGTGTCACAATCATTGTGTGTATTATAAGTAACTTGTTACTTGTAATAGTTGACTGAAGCTTGAGGATTGTTTATGTTATAGCTGAATCAGTGTTGTACCTATAAAAACTCTCTCACTCTCTTGAATTATGAAATAATTTTCCGAGTGGGAGAGAAAGGGGTGGAGTTATTCACAGCTATACAGCTGAGAATTGTGGACAACACTGGGTGTTGCAGTGGGAGTGTGCTATGTATGGGAAAACCACATCATCACAATATATAGTCCTTTGCTCTAGAGGGCAACTAATTTAAAGTCAGTAAACATGAAGTTTCAGATGATTTAAGGGTTCCCTATCCACTGTTTCTATATTGAGTGTCTTTCTGTGTTAGGACTTAGACCAAGAAAGGGAAAGGACTCACTGAATGTCCTACGGTCAGTTGTAGGTCTGGCAACATGGATACAGGTTTGATGACTCCCATCTACTGTCTATCTGACCAATTTTATTATTTGCTCTTATGTAGTGTTTCTTCTTCCTGGGGGTCAATAAGAAATTCCTTTACCTGTGTCACACTAGAAAGATAAGAGAGCAGAAAGTATGTGGAATAAGAGAAATGATGAGATAGGACCAACATTCACTTCTTGCTGCTACATTTCCAGATGCTCTCTGTTTAAAATCTTTTTCACAGGGCACAGGTATTTTCTGTTGGAACCAACAATCTCTCTTCTAAGAATGTAACCCAAAGATTCAATTCAAAAAGACAAAAAGGCAGAAGCACAAGGTTCATTCTTGGCAGAACAAATTGTAACAGCAGAAGACCCAAAATGTGACAGATGTCCACCAATAAGGGACTGATCGAATAACCTAAGATACATCTACCTCCTAGAGTACAATGCAGATATAACAAGCAATGAGAACTCCCACTCTATTATGTAGTGATCTCCAAAATATATACTGTTAAGGGAATAAAAAGCAAAGAAAAAAATACGTAAAGCTGCTGCTGCCCAATATGGTAGGCACTAGCCACTGATGGCTATTTCTTCCTGAGGTACAAAACACATTCATTCCGGCTCAGTAGCCCCTAAAGTCTTAATTCATTCTAGCATCAACTCAAAAGTCCAAGGTCCAGAGTCTCATCTAAATCAGTTATGGGTGAGACTCAAAACCCAATTCATCCTAGGGCAAATTCCTTCCAGCTGTGAGCTTGTGAATCAAAACAAGCTGTCAACTCCCAAAAATACAATAGTGACACAGGTGTAGGTAAACATTCCCATTCTAAAAGGGAGACACAGGCAAAAAGAAAGGAGTAACAGGCCTCAAGCATAGTCCAAAACCCAACAGGGCCAACAACATTAAGTCTTTTTTTTTTTGACAGAGTTTCCCATTCTGTCACCCAGGCTGGAGTGCAATAGCATGATCTTGGCTTACTACAACCTCTGCCTCTAGGGCTCAAGCGGTCCTCCTTCCTCAGCCTCCCGAGTAGCTGAGACCACAGACATGCATCACCATGCCCAGCTAATTTTTGTATGTTTTGTAGAGACGGGGTTTCACCATATTGCCCCGGCTAGTCTCAAACTCCTGAGCTCAAGCAGTCCACCCGACTTGGCCTCCCAAAGTGCTGGGATTACAGACATGAGCCACTGTGCAAGGCCCATTAAGTCTTAAAGCTAGAGAATAATTCTCTTTTGACTCCATGTCCTGAATACTGGGCTCACTGGGATGGGAACTGGGCCCTCAAAGCCACAGGCAGTCCTGCCTCTATGGATTTGCTAAACTCAGTCTACTCAGCAGCTCTCACAAATTGGAGTCTCATGCCTGCAGCTTTCCGAGGCTGGAGTTGCATGCTGGTAACTCTATAGTTCTGGGGTCTCTGAGATGGCCATACTCGACACCTCACTAGGTATTGCCTTAGTAGGGGCTCCTTGTGGTGACTCTATCCCTGTGCAAGTCTCTGCCTGGATCTCCAGGCGGTCTGAGACATCCTTTCAAATCTAGGAGGAGGAAGCCATGCCCACAC
The DNA here is from genome assembly GCF_001698545.2 of Rhinopithecus bieti. Taxonomy (NCBI): domain Eukaryota; kingdom Metazoa; phylum Chordata; class Mammalia; order Primates; family Cercopithecidae; genus Rhinopithecus; species Rhinopithecus bieti. The sequence goes on along the minus strand of NW_016819424.1, from coordinate 96,847 downwards.
AGCTCTGGCACTCTTCAGAATTAGCACCATGTGGATACCACTAGTGTTTACAGCTTGTATCTTCTGAAGCTGCAGATTGAGTCACACCTGCAGCCACTTAAGCCACAGCAACTGGGGTGGCTGAGGAGCACTGTCCTGAAATGTGGGAAGAAGAGACCCAAGTGTCTCTGTGCAGCAAGCCCATGTAAGGCATCCTGGGCTTGTCCCCCTGTAGCTCTGAGTCTGTGATGAGAGGGGTAGCCTCAAAGATCTCTGAAATACTTTGGGGGACTTTTTCTCATTGTCTTGATTAATAGCATCTGTCTGTCTTCCATTCACATTAGTAACCTCTTTAGCAAATAGTTGCTTGGCCACACCCTTAGTATTCTCTCCTGAACACACTTTTCATTCTACATGGTCAGGCTGTAAATTTTTCTAACTTTTTTTTGCTCTGCTTCTCTTTTAATTACAAATTCATACTTTAAGTCACTTATTTCTTGTCACATCTCACTGTATGTGGTTAAAAGTAGCTGTGTAACAGCTTGAATGCTTTGATGCTTAGAGATTTCTTCCACCAGATACCCTACTTCATCACTCTTAAGTTCTGCATTCCATAAAGCCCTAGAATGTGGACAAAATTCAGCCAAGGTCTTTGCTGCTTTATAACAGGATGGCCTTTACACCAGTTTCCTACATTGTTCCTCACTTCTTTTCTTTCTTTTCTTTTTTTTTTTTTAATGGAGTTTGTTGCCCAGGCTGGAGTGCAATGGCGCAATCTTGGCTCACTGCAACATCCGCCTCCTGGGTTCAAGCGATTCTCCTGCCTCAGCCTTCCAAGTATCTGGGATGACAGATGCCTGCCACTATGCCTGGCTAATTTTTTAAATTTTTAGTAGAGACAGGGTTTCACCATGTTGGCCAGGCTGGTCTCGAACTCCTGACCTCAGGTGATCCAGCCACCTCGGCCTCCCAAAGTGCTGGGATTACAGGTATGAGCCACCGTGCCCGGCCTGTTCCTCATTGCTGTCTGAGACTTTATCAGAATGGCCTTTACTGTCCGTATTTCTACCAACATTCTGGTCACAACTCCTTGAACTACTTTAAGGCTTAAGTACTATCTAAGAAGATTCAGACTTTTCCTACAGCTCTCCTCTTCTGAGCCCTCACCAGAATTGCCATTATAGCTACATTTATGGCAGTCTAGGCTTTTTCTAGCCTGTTCATTCAAATTCTTCCAGCCTCTACCCATCATTACCTAGTTCCAAAGCTGCTTCCACATTTTCAGGTATTTGTTACAGCCATAGCCCATGTCTCAGTACCAATTTTCTGTGTTAGTCCGTTTTCTGCTGCTATAACAGAATAGTACAGACTGGGTAATTTATAAAGAAATAAAATATATTTCTTGCAGTTCTGGAGACTGGGAAGTCCAAAAGCATGGCTCCAGCATCTGGCAAGGGCCTTCATGCTACATCATAACTTGGCAGAAGGGCAAGTGAGCACATGAGACAGAAAGAGGAAGTAGGACTGAACTCATTCTTTTATCAGGAGCCCATTCTCATGATAACTAACCCACTCCCACAATAATAGCATTAATCCACTCATAAGGGTGGATCCCTTATGGGCTAATCACTGCTTAAAGTCACCTCTTAGTAATACTGTTACAATGGCTGTTAACATTTCAATTGGAGGGGACATTCAAAGCATAGCACGCAGCAGCCTCTTCTGTATATGATGCCTCACCAAGGGTTAGGGACTGGTAATTGTACAATCCCCACGCCTGTTCACTCAACAACCCCTCTTGGTGATGATGATGAGGATGATGATGGTGGAAGTGAAATCCTCTGCCTGGGGCCAAGAGACCTTGGTATGTGGATCATGTGAATTGACTGGCATTTAAGGTGGCAGACAGACAGGCTTATTCAGAATAACAGGTGCTTCCTCTGGGACAAAGATCTAGAGGGTAGGAAACGAATGTTGACAAAACTAATTATAAAGAAGATGTACTCTAAGTTGTATCTCCTTTAATCTTAACATTTATTCAAGTAACCTATTATTAAATACATAGTTTAGATCAAGTTATAGGAAATTAAGAGAGGTTGTATAAACCAGAGATACTGCTTTGGTTATTGTCTCCTCAGGAGTGGAGTCTGGAATTTCACTAAAGCTTTTCATGTGTTCTGAAGCCTCCAGGAATCCAAATGCTCTAATCTCCCTGGACAATAACAATCAATGCTGCCCTGGTCATTGCTTAATTTATTTATATAATGATCTATATATTAAATCATAATATTGAAAAATTGAAAACACTGTGTATGACAAAATAAATCATTAAAGCTTGTCTCAGTAGGCTAAAGTAAATATGCACAAATTATATGGAGCTAATTCTCATGATATATAAAGCATTTCCAGTAGCCAATATGGAGAGATGGTCTGATGATGTTGTTGTAGGCACCCTCTAAGATTGTCCCCTATGATCCTCATTTTCCTTGTGTATTCACTCCCTGTGTTACTTGTCCCATTGTGTGGGCTAGAGTTAGTGACTTGCTCCTAAAAATTAAAATATGTGAGAAGGGATGGGATGTCACTTCTGAGATTAAGTGACAAAAAGCTGTGTTGTGCTTGCTAGGCACATTCTTATAGATGCGCTAAGGAGAGCCAGTTGCCATGATGTGAGCTAACCCTGTGACAATAGATGTCTCTGCCCAAGAACGATTTAGGCCCTGAGGGCTGCTAACAGTCATATAAATGAGCTTGGAATTGGATTCTCCCTCCATTGAGCCTTGAGATGGCTGTAGTCCCTACCTAGACCTTGATTGCAGCCTTGTGAGAGACTCTGAGCCAGAATCTAAACTGTGCCATGATTCCTAACCCATAGAAATGATGTGTATTCATATGTTTGTTGCTTTAAGCAGCAAAATTTGGAGGTAATTGGTTATGCAAGATAGCTAATAAATATATAAACACAATTCATGTAAACAGCAATATACATGCCCAAGAAACATTTAAAAACACATTCGCTAATGAAATGCAAATAAAAACCTGGATAGATACTGTTTTTCTGAAAAAAATAAAAGGTAAGCTGCAGAGCCATATAGGTGATGGGAGCTTACAAATCCCGTAGAAGGCCAGGATGCCTGACCTAAGAGAGTCACGGGGACTCACCTTTCTTGAATGCTGGTGCATTTTTATTTCATGTATTTCCACAACATTACCAGGAGGTAGAGGTAATGACCTCTATGTGATTTTATAGCTAGAGAAGCAATAATGTTTGTAGGTTAAGTAGTCTGGCTGGGGAGTGTTGGGAGAAAGGCTTATGGGGTGCCTGTATAAACTGGCCATAAAAATACGGGACAATAAGTTGTGGAAAACCACAAGAGGCCTCTGAGGAGGAAGGCCTTCTTATCGCCATTATGTTCCCATGCTCTGAGTGAGACTTGCTCTCTTATCTATAAACACTGTGTTCAAGGAGAAAGACACTCCTTTGAAGCATTGGAATATGGCCAGATGTGCAGGCTCCTAGTTAAACCTGCTCCCACTCGCTACTCTCCCATAAGTTAAAGATACACCGTTTGAGCCCAGAGAAGATTCATTTGCTATAGATTACATGCACGATGCACTGCTTCCCTTTCACCGTTTCGCCCTGAACATCTGCTTCTTAGATATAAGTGACTGTACTCAATAAATAGTGTGGAGACCAGAGCTTGGCACCTTTTGCAGCCTCCATTTTGCAATTGGTCTCTTGGTCCCCACTCTTTATGCATTCTTAACCTATCTCTTCTCATTCCTTTGTCGCCACCAGACTTTGGGTACCCTACGGGTGGTGTTGAGGCTGTTCCCCAACAGGGGAGCATTCTACAGTAAGTAGAAAAGTAGAGACTAGCACCCTGTAAGGCCCCATGAAGACTGTATGATGCTGAGCTGCATATCACACGATAACCAAGTAAATCTTGCTTTCCTGTTGACCTGGGTCACTAATGAAATCTGTATCTTCACCTCTGAAGCCAGGCTGCTAGTTCTGCCTCCCTTTCTGATCAGAGAATCTTGTTGTACATCAACTTCCTGCTCTGTAAATATAAGGGAATGTGTCTGGGTCAGTGCTTTCGAAAGTAGAGCTCCCAGACAACCTACATCATGAGGAATATGCGTTCTCTAATAGAGGGGCAGGTGTCACACTAAGGATGAACACTTGAAGGGACAGGCTCCAAATACATACAGATTGGGGATGCATAGACTTAAAAGATATTGCCAAATCAACCTGGAAAGAGGTTGTACTAAGTGATATCCCCTCCCTCAATATGAGACAGAGTAGACATACCCACACGGACACCTCACTGAAATCCTCAATGGTTTTTAAAAATACTTTGACAACATGACAGGTGGAAATTCTCTCATTGTCATCATATTAAACTGGATACTAAGGTAATTTTTAAATAATTCCCTATTAAACAAATACTCTGTTAATCATCATTATTGCTATTTTTTTCATGCAAAAAGGTCCAGTTACATATGCAGCCTGACAGACAATGAGCAACAAGCACATGAGCCTGCAGGTTCTCCTAGGGCTACTGCTGGCATTAAGGCTCCAGGGTGTGTATATGTGTGTGTGTGTGTGTATTTGTGTGTGTTTGTGTGGTCTCTGGTGGCTAATGACAGTGCATTTGCCTAGAAGATTTAGAATGTCTCTCTGGGATATTGGTTGAGTTCAAGTTTAGAGAGGAGCTGGATCTACATGTTCTGGAGTCTTTCTGAATGACACAAGAGCTGGACCACAACTTACTTCTGAGTAGGCTGTAATCCTCTCCCCATGATGGAAAACAAGCCTGAGACCTCACCTGCTCAGGTCAGAGTGGATCCCTCCAGCATGTAAGGTGTGGTAGTCGGCCTAAATCTACTTCTGAACACTGTAGCTGGGTGCTCCCATCTTGCTGCCATCAGTTGTAGGGACCTGGGAAGCTGCATCCTCTCAGCCACCTAACTCCACGGGTTCAGTCATCTGCATAAAAGCTCTGCGCTGGGAGATAAAAATTTGTGAATTATCAGCACATGTTTGACACATCGTGCATCCACCCATTCAGTCATTCCTCAGTTAACAGTTACTAGGCATTAAGACCAAACTCTACACCATCCCTTTGGTTAAGTTTTAGGCTTCCCCAGAATAGAAACAAGAAAGTGAAGTGTGGAAAGGAGGGTGTGGTAAATTCAGATGGCAGATCTCAGAAGAGATGGCTCCTTCCCACTAACAGATTAATCATAGAGACTCATCACTGATGATTGTAAAACATAATTCAGTGCCATGGAGCCATTTCTACATCTGTAGTTGATGTTCCCTTTACATATATTCTACCATTTGCAATCAATATTCTATGAAGAATTCTCAATACTCAGCTCATTTCCCTCTGCACTTCCCTACACCTCAGTCTTCATTTCTCATCTAATGGGGCTTAGCTCCCCCATCCTTCCACTGAACTTGAACTCTCCCAAGTCTATAGCCACCTCTTTGTCACATTTATAGATCAAGAGTGTTGAAATAAATGTTCAAATGGAGATAAATGGGTATTTCCCCAGGAGGAAAAGGTTTCCCTCCCTCAAGACAGAATTCATTTCCTTGTGTCTATAGACAAAGATAGTATGCAATGCTATCAGTTACCTAAAAGGTAGAGTTGTATAACAGCATTCAGAGTCAGATAACCAGAAGGCTGAGCTGTAGATGACATGCTTTCAAATGAAGCATACATTTTACCTGACATAGCTTATACTTTTGATTCATTGATAGGGAGTTCATAAATAGGTTTATGTTAGCAGTAATTTTTATGGCTACTTCAATAATCTTGCCTTATCTGTTTTTTATTTCTTTCTCAAGGGGTACCAAGTAGGCAATGAAATAATGTGAAATTATAATGCTGTTCCAAACTTTGCCATGATTAAAAATTTGCCTAAAAGCACTAATATATCACAATTAGAAAATATAGTGATGAAATATAATTGCAGTGATAGGGAGCTCTTTTGCAGTTTCCTGATGGTTAAGTCAAAATTCTTTTAGTGTACCACTGAAATAATGATGCTGGAATTTTTTTTGGATATATCCATTAAGTAAAATATTTCCACTTTAAAATAAGTATGTATAAATCCATACTGATATAAGTAAATGTTTGGTGAATTAATAAAGAAAAGCATGTGAGAAGACAAACTGTCTTTATGGAATGATTCCAAATAGTATTTGTAGCTATTAACTCTCCAAGAGGTGAAGCTTAATTCTATTTCAACCCCTGAATATAGGTCACACTTAGTGACTCACTTCTCAGAAACAGGGTACATGAATTGAAAAAGTTACCGTACACTGGAAAACTTGGCAAACACCACTTTAACTACGTGATGAAGGTTAACATCACCAGTGAGGTCACGTCATCATGTAAACCCAAATATTATGTGATAAGAAGGGTACTTCAACTCTGTAGTATTCTTTCTCAAATTCCATAATGCCGGTCTAATCATGAGAAAAAGACAATAGATTAAGGCTGTACTCCTCAAGACTATCAGGGTCAATAAAATATTCTGAGAGTTCCTCATATTGTCAAGCAGAAAATTGCCATATAGCCCAGCAACTTTACTCCCAGGTACATACTCAAGAGAAACGGAAACCTATGTCTACATAAAAACTTGCACAAAAAATATATGTAGCATCATAATTCATAATGGCCAAAAACTGGAAACAACTCAAGTGTTCACCAATTGACTGGATAAACAAAATGTGGTATATCAATAAAAAGGAATAAAGTGCTGGTACATGCTACAAAATAGATAAACCTTAAAAATATTACATAAAGTGAAAGAAGTTAGACACAAAAGACAAAATATTACATGATTCCACTTCTATGAGATGTCCAGAACAAGTAAATCCACAGAAACAAAAAGCATATCTGTGATTCCTGGAGCTGGGGGTGAGAGCAGAGATTAACTGCCTTCAAGTGTGATGGGACATTTTAGAGTGATGGAAACCTCCAAAACTCAACTATAGTGATGCTTGCACAACTTTTGTTTACCGAAAATCATCGAGTTGTATCCTTAAAAGTATGAATTTTATTGTCTGTAATTACACTGCAAGAAAGCCTGGGCTTCTGTTGTACCTCAGTAATGACCAAACTTTTTCCTACAAAGGCCTTGATGTCCATGTTTTCTATACCCATGAATGTATATAAAACTGTAGCTGTATCCCAGCCCTGCTGACTGTGTCCTAAGTAACTCTCTATCAATGACAGTCTCTCCCTGCCCCTCCGCCACCACCCCCCATACTGACTCAGGCTTTGCTTGTGTGAAAAATTCGATTTGCACCTGATCACTTCCACATCTTCTAACTGTGGCAGAAACTTGAGACTGGGTCCACAACAGTGTCCAGGGCCTCCACTCTAACATGACATCAGCATTATTATTTTTTACTCCTCTTTGGATTTTCTCCTGTGACTCCACCTGAGGAATCAAAATGGCATTACCTCTCTGGGTGTCAGTATGGCAATACTTATCAAAGGGCTACATATGTGCACACCTTTTGCGCCAATAACTTACCTTTTAGAAATTTATCTTCAGGACATTGTGAAGGATGCTGATAAGCATCTGGTTATAAGGACTGTCATTCTGAAAATTCTTTTCCTTTATTTCTGGGCCTGAATTTAGGAAGAAAGACCAACCAGATACACCAAATTATGAAGGGGCAGAAGGTAGCAGAGGGAAATGCTGTGCACACACACAAGCAATGACAAATACACACACATGTACAGCAACCAGGTTCTGTTATTACAATACTAGAATTCCTCCAAGACAGTTGATAGGGCTCTAAGAGGACCTATCTGGCTCACCAGTGTAAACAGCTACAGGAACTGTGTCCTTCAGCCATGCACAGACTCTGAAAAGATGTCTTCCACACAGTGTAGATAACAGGGAATCTGAATAACACAGGTTTGAGAAAACTGATATCATATCCATAGGATGGAATTCTAGAATTCGGCAAAACAAGTTTTAATGAAGATAACGATGAGAGGTGATTTGTTGCCCATAGGATTAGCAGTGATTCACATTATTTCTAATGTGTGAAGACACAAGGTCCTTACATACTGTTATGTAAGGAATATAAGTTAGAAATAGTATTTGGATTTCATTATGTTAACATAAAATTTTAAACCAGTTTCCCAGGGTTTTGAAAAGACCACTTCCAGGAACTTTTTTTTTTTTTTTGACAGAAATGGCTTACAAATATATTTGCATATATATGAGGAGGATATTAAGTATACTATTGTTTGTAACAGGAAAACATGTTACAGCAACCACATTTTTATGACTAGGACACTAATTAAATGAATTTTGGGGCACCCACATGATGAACCACCTGGTTGATAAAAAAAGAGACTACAATTATTTTTGGAAAGAAACTTAAAACATTATTATGGAAACGCATGTATATGCAAAGATGACCACAATGAGGGCAAATGTGGGTCACAAAGATCATTTAGTGGCCAAGATGCATTTATGCTTATATAGGTCTATAGCTACTTATCCAGAGGTTTGAAAGCAAAAACATAGAAATGATCATTTTGTGCTTTCACATAGCACATGAAGAGGCTACACTTTCTGTCTGGTGCCCGTCAGTACCCCTGTACAGTGGGAATGCTCCTTTTTCTACCCACACTTCTGGAAAACTCTGCAGGGTGTGCATGGGCCACAGCACCTCCCTCCCACCTTCCTGCTCAGTGATGTTCAAGCTGCTGCAGTTCAGGCTTCTGTCATGAGGGGGCATCACTGTAACACTATTATCAAACTTCTCTACAAAGCAAGGAGCAGAAAAATACGGTAGCCTCCCCTAAAACCCAGTCTATGAAAAGAACTGCAGAATGATTCTAAATCTGTCTGGAAAAAAAAAACAACCCTGACAGGTGTAAAACAGAGTGTAAAAACATACTGTGGGACATCCATAGGATGAAACACCAGGTAGGTCTGATGTACCTGGGCTGTTGCTGGGAGGCAGGATTGGGGGAGCCCAGGGCAGCAGGAAGTGACTGAGAGGATAAGGCACTGGAGTGGGGTCTGGGCAGCTGTGTCCATAATGTCCTGGAGAGGGGGTCAGTGGGAAGGGGTGGAAGAAGGTCTGAGAAGCCTGTACAGGGTTGGAGTGATGGGTGGTGAACACCCTGCTCTCCAGGAGAGACCCCCCCTACAGTGTGGACATCTCAACCTACACTAATGAAGGAAAAGATAAATTACTGAATGCGCTGTAGATTTGGAATCAACAGCAAATTGGCCTGCTTTAGTATACAAATGGGTATTCCGAACTATTGGTATCACAGTAAAGAAAAGTTTCATAACATTACTTACTCTGCAAAATTTACCCCTTATCATTAAGAAAGAGCAAGGAACGTGGAGATAGCTATAATGCCTCTTGGTGGTCAGAGTCAGGATTGCAATTCTGAGTGTAGACCAGGGGATTCCGCAGCGGGCAGGGAGGGATGAAAGTTGGGAGCTTGATTAATGGGATCAGACATGGTTTTCTGGAACTTTTCACTTACGTCCAGCTATCCTTCTGTATCCATCATTTTTTTCTGGAATATTAACAGAAGCACTTTTTGTGGGATATCTAATTCTGAGATCAGAAGCCAGTCCTGGTCTGAACTGAAGATAATACTGCAACTGTGAGCTGTACTTGAGGTGGTGGAGCTAGACTAGCTAGAAACACACACACACACACACACACACACACCACGCACACGCACACGCACAGCTACTACAGGTCTTACCTTCCCTACCTCCAAACACATCCTGTCAAGGTCCATTTCTCCCTCTGCACATGGCTGCAGCACTGATACCATCAGCTTGCTCCTCCCTAGACTTCTGCAATATTTTCTAATGGTTATTTCCACACACTATCTTCTCCCTCTCCAGTCCATTCTTTGCACAGTGACCAGAGTCACTTTCTAAAAACATGAGTCAGATGATATTGTTCCCATTCTCTAACCCTCCACACTCACAATACAATCCAAACTCCTTACAGTGGCTTAAACAATATGGCTCCTATCTGCCCTTTCAACTTCATCTCACCAGTCTGTGCATTGTCTGCCAGGCTCTAGGCACTTGAGATTTTCCCTGCTCTTGGAACACACAGTGCCCATGCACATTGTGTACACACTGGCAGAAAGTCAATCTGTGCCTAGCTTCTTTTTGTCATCCAGGACTCAGCTCAAATGTCACTTCCTGAAAAGGAGCTTCACTTACAACCCCATCTATAATTATCTTTATCTTGGTCACTTTCTACTCTACATGTGTTTAAAACACAAATCCCCATATGAAACTACCCTGCTGATTGATTTGTTTACCTGCTTATTACCAGTTTTCTCAAACTAGAATGATATGTCCGGGGACCATGTTTGTCTTGTTCTCTGTGCTGTTTCCCCAGTGCTTAGATCAATGCTTCACACATAAATCACTGAATGAAAATTACTGAATTGAAGGAACTGGTACCTATTTCACAAAACAGAAATGACACAGATATTAAAAGCAAAGTAGTAGGAGCAACCAATGATGAAATTAGACATGAAAGGATTCAAATTTTTCATAGACCTTGTTGCAAATCCACAGCAGTGCTTTTCAAACATGGGTGAGTACTACAATCAATTGGAAAAATTTCTCAAAATATAGATACCTCCCACCACACCTTCCTGTTTTTCATTCAGCTGACTTATGGTAGACCCAAATATCTACTATTTTAACAGGCAATCCATGATGATTTTGATGAAGTAGTCCATGAACCATACTTGGCAAAATTCTGATGAAAACACCTCACATTACTGTGCCATTAATTTAATGCCCTCCATGGAGAACTCTAGGACATCTGGATTGTCTCTGTTAAGGTAGTTACTCAAAAGTGACTGGTCCTTCCCTCCCACCTAAGATCACAGATTGCCTTCCCATATGAGTTCATTGTTAATCTCCAGAGTATTCTTGTGTGGCCAGCAAGATTGGGAATTATTATCCTGTTGAATAAATGAGGCTGGCGGAAGGGAAGTGACTCACCCAATATGTCCCAATAATGAGACCTTCATCGCTTCACTCTTGCTCCAGTAGCCTGTCTAGCAGACTCCACATCACATTTGTTTTTTCTCTGTTAGCTCCTAGTTCTAGGGCACAGAGTACACCCCTTCTCAGATGTTACACTAGAAGGGAGATAAGAAAGCATATGGAATAGTGAGGAAAGAAAGAGGATGGGTAAGGAGGTTGTATGTGTGATGATGTTTTGCCTATACCCCATTCAGTTAACTGGAAGCTATGCAATGAGGTTTTTCCTCTCCCTCAGTTTCATCTCACTGTACCCACCGACACACAGTAGTGATACTCAAGATTGCATATAATAGGCGGGGCACGGTGGCTCACGCCTGTAATCCCAGCCCTTTGAGAGGCCGAGGTGGGCAGATCACAAGGTCAGGAGATTGAGACCATCCTAGCTAACATGGTGAAACCCCGTCTCTACTAAAAATACAAAAATATTAGCCGGGCATGGTGGCACATGCTTGCAGTCCCAGCTACTCGGGAGGCTGAGGCAGGAGAATCGCTTGAACCCAGAAGGCAGAGGTTGCAGTGAGGCAAGATTGCACCACTGCACTCCAGCCTGGGCAACAGAGCAAGACTCTGTCTCAAAAAAAAAAAAAATTGCACATAATAGAAATGTGGACTTATCCCTGCTTTCTGTCACATTTCCAAGTATTCTCTTTGGTATTCATGATGTGAATTTTAATGTCAGAGGCATCGCACTGACAGAATGAAGGAGGCAAAGTTGGAATGGGGAACTTACATTTGTTGAAGGCCTACTAGATGCAACACGATATGGGTTGTTATCTTCAGACTTTTTCTCTTCAAATGCTCAAAGTCATGCTCTGAGGTAGCCATCATTACTTCCTTTGTACAGATGGCGATATAGTCAGTTTCAGAGAGCAAAGTACATGCTCAAGGAATTTTAGGGAGGTGTCAATTGGACACTGAAGCCAACTTCAAGGTCCTTCCACTGGCCAATTTGAGCATCGAAATATATAATAATAATAGCACAGGGTAATTCTTTGAGAAAAAATGAGAATCTCTGAGTCACACTGACATACATACATACATACACATATAAATAAATAAATAAGAAGAGAAAACTCTGCCCTTTTCTAAACGCCAACTCATAGTTTTGAAAGGAATATCAGAATTGTAAAAACAACACAACTATCATCAAAATAAGTGACTCAGGCAAAAATCATAAATGGATACTCGCTCTACGCTAAATCCCATAAGAGTCACGGAGTCACCATGGTAACCAGGCTAGCCAAGGAACACTGGGAAAAAACAACCCCCATATCTTGTTACCAACATGTGCTAGGAAATGAATAGCTAGGAAATGAATATATGTAATACATAGTAATTAGTCTCAACACCTCATAATACACATTCCTGGCAGCTTCAGCAACATACAAATTGATACATTCACAAATACTCATATGGATGCATGCCCTCTCCCCAATGCTCTCTCACCATCCAAGATCCCAGGAATTTTTTAAGGTGGGTTTACTGGGGACAAAAAAGTACAACCTCACATTTTAACATATTCAAATATAGCAGAAACATAAAGTTGAAAGCTACTAACCTATATTATTTTAGTGATTGATTTTTCTGGAGATTACCTGTAGAACTGTTGGGCGTACATTTTTATCCCTAGTTTCAGTATATTGCCAATGATTTCTAAAAGCTAATATAGAAATACACGTACATGCACATTAAGCATCAAATATCTTTTCCATCCTAGAGTAGCCTGTGCTTTTACCAGGATTCTTCAATAGTCATTATTAAAATCTGGTTGCTGGTGGTTCCATGAAAATGTAATAATTAAGAATTCTATTTAAGAAATAATGCCATTGACAGCAGCATCAATAAGTATGAAATAGTTTTGAATTATCTGCTCATAGATATGGAACATTTGTACATTGAATACTACAAAACATTGCCGAGAGAAGGAAGACCCAAAGAAGTAGAGGACATACTGTGTTCATGAGTCAGAAGACTCAGTATTGTTAAGACGTTTATTCCCCACAAACTAATATCAGATTCAGTGCAATCCCAATAAATATTCTATACATTTTTCAAAGAAATTGGCAAGTGGATGTTAAAATCATATACAAATACAAAACACCCAAACTGTGAAAAACAACTGTAAAAAATAACAAAGGTATAAGGACAAACGCTACTTAATTTCAAAACTCATTATAAACCTACAGTAATCAAGACAGTGTGCTATTATCATTGAAGGGGAAAAGTAGATCAAAAGGACAGAATAAGGAATCTAGAAGTAAACCCATGAACACACAGACAACTGATTTTTTGACAATGATGTAAAGACTATTCAGTGAAAAAGTAAATAGTCTTTTCAACAAATGGTTCTGTAATAAGTAGATATCCATATACACAAAAATAAACTGTAATCCATATATCACAACATACAAAATCAACTCAAACTGAATCTGAGACCTAACTATAAAATCCAAATGTATAAACTTCTACAAGAAAAGACAGGAGTAAATCCTTGTGACTGTGAGTAGGTAAACCTTTTTTAGATAGGACATCAATAAAAACATCTTAACCCTAAATAAATTATAAATGGCACTTCCTCAAAGTTAAAAATTTCTGCTCTTCCAAAAGACACTGTTGAGAGAATGAAAAAATAAGTCAATGACTGGGAAAAAGTATTTGAAAAATCGTATAACTGACAAAGAATTTATATCCAGAATATATAAAATCATTTAAAAGTAAGAAGTAGGCCGGGTGCGGTGGCTCAAGCCTGTAATCCCAGCACTTTGGGAGGCCGAGATGGGTGGATCACGAGGTCAGGAGATCGAGACCATCCTGGCTAACACTGTGAAACCCCGTCTCTACTAAAAAATACAAAAAACTAGCCGGGCGA
>NW_016819424.1:56093-82007 GCF_001698545.2 Rhinopithecus bieti | reverse complement strand
AAAAAAAAAAAAAAAAAAAAAAAAAGAGAAATGGTCATCACTCAAGGATGCCCACTTTCACCACTTCTATTCAACATAGTACTGGAAATCCTAGCCAGAGCAATCAGACAAGAGAGGGGAGGAAATCAAACTGTTGCTATTCATCAACAATATGATCACATACCTAAAAAATCCAAAAGACTTACCCAAAAGACTCCTAGATCTGATACACAAATTCAGTAAAGTCTCAGGTTACAAAGTCAATGTAAACAAATCAGTAGCACTGCTATACACCAATGACCAAGCTGAGAATCAAGAACTCAATCCTTTTTACAACAGCTGCAAAAAAATAAAAATAAAAAAATAAACCTAGGAATATCCTTAACCAAGGAGGTGAAAGATCTCTATGAGGAAAACTACAAAACACTGCTGAAAGAAATCACAGGTGACACAAACAAATGGAAACACATCCCATCCTCATGGATGGGAAGAATCAATATTGTAAAATGACCATACTGCCCAAAGCAATCTACAGATTCAATGCAATTCCCATTTCCCATCAAAATATCATCATTTTTCACAGAACTAGAAAAAATCCTAAAATTCATATGCAACTGTAAAACAGCCCATATAGGCTGGGTACAGTGGCTCATGCCTGTAATCCCACCATGTTGGGAGGCCAAGGTGGGTGGTTCACCTGAGGTCAGGAGTTCGAGACCAGCCTGGCCAACATGGTAAAACCCCATCTCTACTAAAATACAAAAATTAACTGGGCCTGGTGGTGGGCACCTGTAATCCCGGCTACTTGGGAGACTGAGGCAGAAGAATTACTTGAACCTGGGAAGCGGAGATTGTGCTGAGTGGAGATTTTGCCATTGCACTCCTGCCTGGGCAACAGAGTGAGACTCCATCTCAAAAAAACAAAAAACCAAAACAAACAAACAAACAAAAAATACCTGCCCAGCCCACACAGTCAAAGTAATTCTAAGCAGAAAGAACAAATCTGGAGGCATCACATTACCAGACGTCAAATTATACTACAAGGCTATAGTTACCAAAACAGCATGGCACTGGTATAAAAATAGGCACTTAAACCAATGGAAAAGAATGGGGAACCCAGAAATAAAGCCAAATACTTACAGCGAACTGATCTTTGACAAAGCATACTAAAACATAAATTGAGGAAAGGACCCCCTATTCAATAAATGGTGCTGGGAAAACTGGCTAGCCACATGAAGAAGAATGAAACTGGATCCCCATCTCTCACATTATACAAAAGTCAACTTAAGATGCATCAAACACTTAAATCTAAGACCTGAAGCCATAAAAATTCTGGAAGATAACATCAGAGAAACTCCTGTGGACATTGGCTTAGGCAAAGAATTCGTAACTAAGACCCCAAAAGCAAATGCAACAAAAACAAAAATAAATAAATGGGACCTAATCAAAAAGCTTCTGCACAGCTAAAAAAAAATATTCAGCAGAGTAAACAGACAACCCACAGAGTGGGAGAAAATCCTTTCAAACTATGCATCCAACAAAGGAGTGGTATCCAGAATATACAAGAAACTCAAATCAGCAAGAAAAAAGAAATAATCCCATCAAAAAGTAGGCAAAGGACATGAATAGACATTTCTCAAAAGAAGATATACAAACAGCCAACAAAAATAATGAAAAAATGCTCAATATCACTAATCATCAGGGAAATACAAATTAAAACCACAATGAGATACCACCTTATGCCTGCAAGAATGGCCATAATTAAAAAGTCAAAAAACAATCAATGTTGGCATGGATGTGGTGAAAACGGAGCACTTTTACATTGCTGCTGGGAATGTAAATTAGTACAACCACTATTGAAAACCGTATGGAGATTCCTTAAGGAACTAAAAGTAGATTTACCATTCGATCTAGCAATCCCACTACTACATACCCAAAGGAAAAGAAGTAATTATATGAAAAAAACACATGCACATGCATGTCTATAGCAGCACAATTTGCAATTACAAGGATATAGAACCCAACCAAAGTGCTCATCAACCAAAGAGTGGATAAAGAAAATGTGGCATATATATACACCACAGAATACTATTCAGCCATAAAAAGGAATGAAATGTCTTCTGCAGCAACTTGGATGGAACTGGAGGCCATTATTCTAAGGGAAATAACTCAGGAATGGAAAACCAAATACCATATGTTCTCACTTATAAGTGGGAGCTAAGCTATGAGGATGCAAAAATCACTCTATAGAGTGATATAATGGACTGTGGGGACTTAGGGAGGGGGATATTGTGAGGGTAGTGAGGGATAAAAGACAATATATTGGGTACAGTATATACTGCTGAGAAGACAGGTGCACGAAAATCTCAGAATTCACCACTAAATAACTCATCCATGTAACCAAAAAACACCTGGTCCACAAAAACTATTGAAATTTTAAAAAATTAAAAAAGAAAAAAGATAAAAAGTTGTCACGGTTGCCATAATGATGGTAGGTTTCTATGGCAACCACCATGCTCAGGCTGGTCCTGCATACCAGAAATGCCTCCACACACCCCTCCCCTCTGGCTCTTGCCTTCCCCTGAAAGCAAAACACCTTCAGTATTCAGGCCACCACCTGAGAAATATTAAGAATTAGAGGAACTAACCTCATACGAGGGTGATTTGTGGAATTCTGCCCAGTTTGGGGAAACAAAGCATCTCCCCATTGTCAGGAGTTTTGTTTGCTTTAAAAGTGACAGTAGGGAAGTAACATCACTACACAGAGACCGAGGGAGGTATCTTAAAGCTCTTTGAGACCAACTGGCCCTCTGAGGGTGATGTGTAAAACACATACCATGAAGCAATTAGCTATCCGTGGCAGAAAACAAAGAGACTATCCATAATCATGTGACTGAATAACCTAGGAAGATAAAAAAAAAAATGTCATGTAAGGAATCTCAAAGTTATTTCAGGGAAGCAGGGCTAGAATATTATACTTATTTAGCTGGCAGAAACTCATTCAATTGCATCATATATTGGGATACCCTGGGAAATTTTTATCCTCTGTTCCTGGTATTTTCTCCCATACGGAGGCACATCCATGACAAAAACAGTTCTAGCTTCTCTATACACTCTCTGTGCACTCACTCCTTTTCTATGGCAAAAATCACTTATGTGATTAGTACTTCAAAGGAGAACCAGGGGTTGCACAGCCCAGGCTCTCTCCCTTCAAAATTCTTGGTAGTAATAAGCAATTAACCAGCATATGTTCTGCTATGTCCCTGGGGGTTTGGGGGATAGGTCTAACAACGGGTCTGCAGCTCTTCTCCCCTTTCCTCTTTTTGCTGGCTCCCCAACTATTACTATGGTCTTACTCCAAAATGCTTGGGACTTAAAGGGGTTCCCCAAATATACCCCCTCTACAAGTCTGAGCTCTAAGCCAACTAAAAAATATGCCAAAACGATAAAGAAAGCAATACATTGACTCTATTCTTTATAAAGGTGAAATTGGAAAAGGTACCTTAGATCTGCCGAGAAAAAATTTTTTTTTTTTTTTTTTTTTTTTTTTTTTTTGTATTTTTAGTAGACGGGGTTTCACCGTGTTAGCCAGGATGGTCTCGATCTCCTGATCTCGTGATCCGCCCGCCTCGGCCTCCCAAAGTGCTGGGATTATAGGCGTGAGCCACTGCGCCCGGCCTGACATTTCTTCTTAATGAACCCCAGAGTTGGACAGACTTATCCACTAAGTGGTGCTGTGTGGGGACAGTCCCGAAAGTCAAACACTGTGGTGTACATCCTGTTTGCTATCTGGTAGAGTCCTGTCTATGTGTGCCGAAGGAAAGTAGCTTCCTTGCAAGGCTATCCCTATAGCAGACGAAATAGTTTCAGGACACTTTTTTGAGAAACGCTTCTCAAAGTGAATAAATACCCCTTGTTCTGATTAAATACTCACCTAGCAACCTAGTAAGAATATGGCTTTTCATGTGGCTCATGGAGCCAATCGTAGCAGCAGCCTCTCAATTCTTTAACTCTGTGTAACTGCAATGAAGCCTCATTTCATGGAGGGGAATTAAAAGTAGGTTCCACATTCCAAGAGTAGAGTAAAATCATATATCATGAAAATTCCCTTGAAAATCCATTTGAGATGGAATTGAAGAAATTTTCAGAAACTGATACCCATACATAAACCCACATGCAGACTATGGCCAAAATTATAACAAAGTCCTACCAAGTCTTCATGGATAATAGAATCCCTATATTATCCAATGATAACAGACTGCAGAAAAGGAGTAAGAGTACACCCAAACCACAGATATCCATTTCTGCTTAATAAAACATCCTAAACATTAGCCATTTATTATCTCTCAAGATTCTGAGTATTGACAGGGCTCATTTGGGTGTTTTTCTTTTCTATATGGTGTCTGCCACCTGGGGTTGCCTCTCCCTGTGCTGTTGCCTTAATCATTTGGAGGCTTCACTTGTTGGTACATCCAAAAGAGATCACTTGCATGGATGATGACTGGTGCTGGCATCTGCTGAGAGCTCACCTGGGGCTGTTGACCAGACCAGAGCACCTTGGTCCTACCCTGTATTGCAACCCCATGTATAGGACACGAAATACAAAAGACTCATTAACTTTGAAATCCAGAAAAAATAACTAGTACTTTTTAGTATATATGGCACATAATATAATTTTGTTTTTTTGAAATTCAAACTTAAATGGGCATCTTGTGTTTTCATTTGCTAAATCTGACCATCCTATGGGATGAGCCTCTGAATTTGTAAGTTAAAAACCATATGAGATAATACTTCCAATGGGGCAGAACTGGGGAAAATGGGATGATCAGATGAAAAACTAACACAAAATCTGGGAATAAAACAAATGAAAACCCTGGCAATAACAATAAAAGCTAGTCAGAGGAGTAAAGAGGAAATGGGCACTCACATACACTGTTGGCATCAAATGGACATATCTGGTTCTAAGGCCATATTATTATGATTTAATGACTCGAATGGCCTTTGTACAGAAGTCCTATTACCACCACCAAGAGAGTTTCAGCTGAGGGTTTACAAAAGGCTCATCAATGTGACTCTGATTTGCATCCTGATTAGGGGCCCCGGCTGAGAGGGAAGGTCAAGTTGCCACATAAGTTCCCTGTTCTAGGGAAGAAACACAGCTTCTACTTATGGAGCAGGTTGTTCAGAGGGTCCTAGCTCCAGGTTCTTTATGTTAGCGTCTGGATTTAATCTCATGACAGCCCTGCTAGTGAGGTATCAATATCCTCTCTTCATGGATGTATGTGACTACAAAACAGATACTGCTAACCACAGAGCTAGAAGGTAAAGAGGTTGCTCACCAGACCCCAGACCCACTGCCAGAGCCAGGGACAGAACCTACCAGCCTAGGTACCTTGAATTGCTGGTAAGAGATCTTTAGCAAATTAATCAGGATACGTGCTGCTGTGAGATTTATCTCTGTTCTCCCTGTGTTTACCCTTTCTGCAGGAGGAAGCCAGCCTTTGTGCCCCCTCCCCTTGTCTGAAGGGAGGTTTATGGCAGGGCCAGAAGCAGAAGCAAAGGCCCCTCACCTGCCTGTGCCTTTGAGGACACAGAAAGGGGACAGGCGGGAGACTTCTTCAGGCAGGGATGAGAT
The DNA here is from genome assembly GCF_001698545.2 of Rhinopithecus bieti. NCBI lineage: Eukaryota > Metazoa > Chordata > Mammalia > Primates > Cercopithecidae > Rhinopithecus > Rhinopithecus bieti. The sequence continues at coordinate 76,393 of NW_016819424.1, read as the reverse complement.
TGGATTCTACAAGTCCCTTCAGGAGTAGAGACCTGAGCACTGTTCCATATCAATGCTTGAAGTAGCTCCATGGATGGTCTATTGTGGTTAGGAGTACGTGTTTTGGAGCACCTTGTCATGGTAGATTTTCTAGTTTGAACCAAGAGGTAGAAGAACATGAGTACTGCTCTGTATCAGTGCTTGAGGTGGATCTAGCCATGAGACAGATTTTCTTGTTTGGTTGGAAGAATGGATGAAGCAGGGTCGGGGGCGGGTGCCTGAAGGCAACAAGCCAGCTAGGAAAATGCCCATTCTGAAGTAGCTGGGACATGTAAGCGATGATGGCTATGGCCTCTTCAGGCTGTATCTGGATGATAAGTTGCCATAGCAACATTGCTTTGTCAAAGAGCATGAACATTAAAAGCTAGCCTGATTAAATTTTAAAATCTTTTATACTAATGTCTCCCAACAAAATACGGGACGAAAGTACATGTTTTACTAGATCTGTGCAAATAATGTATTTCACAACATTATTACTTTTCACTTTTCCTTATTTCTTTATGAATGGCATATGCCTTAGTTCGTTTGCACTGCTGTAACAAAATACCTGAGACTAGGTAATTCATAATGAACAGAAATGTATTCAGTCACAGTTCTGGAGGCCGGGGAGTTCAAGATCAAGATGCCAGCATCTTGTGAGGGCTTTCTTGCTGTGTCATCACAAGGTAGAAAGCAAGAGGGCAAGTGAGAGAGTGAAAGGGGGCCAAACTTGCCCTTGTATAAACTTGCCCTTGGCCCTGTGATAAGAAATCCACTCCTGTGATGATGGCATTAATCCATTCATGAAGGCAGAACCCTCACCGCCCAATCACTTCTTTTTTTTTTCTTTTCTCTCTCTCTCTTTTTTTTTTTTTTTTTTTAAAGAAACAGGGCCTCACTCTCTCACCCAGGCTGCAATCATAGTTCACTGTATCCTCAAATTCAAGGATAGTTCACTGTATCCTCAAATCTCAAGTGATTCTCTCTCAGCCTCCCAAGCAGATGGGAACACAGGCATGTAGCACCATGCCTAGCTAACTAATCACCTCTTAATTATCCCACATCTTAATACAGATTGAGAAATCTGAAAATACAAAATCTGAAATCCTCCGATATCGGAAGCAGTTGAGTGCAAATATAACCTGCAGAAATACTCACTGGAGCACTTCAGATTTTGAAGTTTTTGATTTGGGATGCTCAGCTGGTAAGTATAATGCAAATATTTAAAAATCTGAAAGCTAAAACACTTCTAATCCCAAGTATTTTGAATAAGTTATACTCAACTATACTGTAACAATGGCAATCAAATTTCAACACGAGTTTTGGTGGGGACAAACATTTAAACCATAGCATCTCATCAATGGCCCCTCAAAACTAATGTCCTTTTCGTATACAAAATACATTCATTCCATCCCAATAGCCCCACAGGTGTTAACTCGTTCCAACATCAACTCAAAAGGCCTAAGTCTGGAGTCTTATCTAACTCAAGGGAAGGCATGATTCATCCTGAGGCAAATTCCTCTCCAGCTGTGAGCCTGTGAAATCAAAACAAGTTATGTGTTTTAAAATGCAGTGGTGGGACAGGCAATGAATAGACACTCCCATTCCAAAAAGGAGAAATAGACAAGAAAAGAGGGTCCCAAGTAAGTCCAAAATTCAACAGGGTGAACAACATTAAATTTTAATGCTCCAGAATAAGCTTCCTTAACCTCATGTCCCATCTCCTGGACACACTGATGTGAAATTGGGCCCCCAAGGCCTTAGGCAGCTCTGCCCCTATGATTTTTCTGGGCTTAGCCCACACAGCAGTTCTCATAGGTTGGAGTCTCATGCCTGTAGCTCTCTTAGGCTGGTGTTGCACAGTGGTAGCCCTACAGTTCTGGGGTCTCTCAGGCAGTCTGCTCCCAAAATTCTACTAGGCATTGTTCCAGTGAGGAGTCTCTGCAGTGGCTCTGACCCCACAGTTCTGACTGGAGAGAGCCCTGACTAAGGAAATGGCCAGCAGAACTTCCACATCAAAGCTGGGTTTCCAGTGGGCATTGCCCTAGTGAGGGCTCTCTGCTTTTGCTCCACCTCTGCAACAAGTCTCTGCTTGTCCACCAAGGCTGTCTGAAACATCTTTTAAAATCTAGGTAGAGGAAGACATGCCCATACAGCTCTTGCATATTGCACACCTGCAGAGTTAGCATCATGTGGATTCCACCAACATTTATGACTTGTAACTTTCAGAGTGGCAGGTCGAGCTGCACCTTGGCCCATTTGAGCCATGACTGGGGTAGCCAAGAAATGCTGTACTGGAATACGGGGAGCAGAAAATTGAAACAGCCCTGGGACGTGAGTCCAAAGGTTCTAAGGTCATCCTCAGCCTCTCTTTTTGACATACTTCCTTCACCCAGGTCTTGGCACTCAGAGCCTGTGATGGGAAGGGTGGCACTGGTAATCTCTGAAGTGACTTTGGGTTCATTCTCCCATTGTTCTGATGAATAGCCCCTGGCTTCCTTCTATCCACACTAATCTCCTTATGAAATGGTCACTTGGAAACATCCTTGGTTTCCTCTCCTGAAAGTGCTCTTTGATTCTCTACCACCTGACCAGGCTGAGAATCCTTTAAATCTCTAAGTTTTGTTCCCCACCACCACCCACCCCCTGCTTTTTTTTTTCTTTTTTTGAGATAAAGTCACTCTATTGCCCAGGGTAGCATGCAGTGGTGTGATCTTGGCTCACTGCAACCTCCGCCTCCTGGGTTCAAGCGATTCTCCTGCCTCAGCCTCCTGAGTAGCGAGAATTACAGGCATGTGCCACCTCACCTGGCTAATTTTTGTATTTTTAGTAGAGATGGGGTTTCACCATGTTGGCCAGGCTAGTCTTGAACTCCTAATCTCCAGTGATCCACCTGCCTTGGCCTCCCAAAGTGCTGGGATTACAGGTGTGAGCTACCGTGCCTGGCTCTCTTTTAATTATAAATTGCATCTTTAAATCATTTTTTCCTCTAGCATTTTACTGTATGCAGTTGAAGGAAGACACACAACATATTGATTTTTTTTTGTTTAGATGTTTCTTTCACCGATTTCCTAGCTCACTGCTCTTCAACTATGCCTTCCACAAAGCCCTTGCATGGGCATGGAAATAATTCAGCCAAGTTCTTTGCCACTTTATAACGAAGATGGCCTTTTCTCCAGTTTATAATACTTTGTTCCTCATTTCTATGTGAGACCTCATCGGAATGGCCTTTGCTGTCCATATTTCTACCAACATTCTGATCATTACTAAAGGGTCAAAGATTTTACCAAAATACTTGTCGGGGGAAAGTCAGGAGAGCAAAATCACCAGGTGGCCATCGAGTAAGCCCTAGAGACAAAAACTCCTTATCTGAGGAATTTAGAAGTGTAATGAAGAAAGTCAAGAACAACTGGTGACCATCAGACAGGCAATTCTGAGGCAAAATTCCTCATCTGAGGAATTTAGAACTAATTAAACTTCCCTAGTGCCTAAAGATTCCAGGCCTCTTTCAAAAATTTTCTAAGTAACTAGAATTTCTATACATCTCTGGAATCCATGCATGTCAAAACTCATTGTGCAGCCCTTGTTGACATTAAGGAACCAAAATGTCTACAAATATAATCACTTATCATGACCTATATGGCTAATATGGTCCAAATGACACTTACGCTCCCACTTTGAGGTCCATAAATGCTGCATTCTTCTGCAACATTGTTTCTTTCCAATAAAACTTTCCTTTTTCAAACCTATACTGTTGTCAGTAAATTCTTAACCTGCAAGTCGACCACTTTCTGATGCTGGGACTGACACCTCACCCAGTAATTACCACTTAAGTAATCTCTAAGAAGTTTCAGACTTTCCCTACAGTTCTCTTCTTTGAGCCCTCACCTGAATTGCTCCATTTATGGAAATCTAGGTTTTTTACTCTGCTCCACCAAATTTTTCCAGCCTCCACCCATTATCCAGTTCCAAAGCTGCATCTATGTTTACAGGTTTTTTTTGTTGTTGTTGTTGTTGTTTTTTTTTTTTGAGACGGAGTCTCGCTCTGTCGCCCAGGCTGGAGTGCAATGGCGCGATCTTGGCTCTCTGCAAGCTCCGCTTCCCAGGTTCACGCCATTCTCCCGCCTCAGCCTCCAGAGTAGCTGGGACTACAGGCGCCCGCCACCACGACCGGCTAATTTCTTTTTTTTTGTATTTTTAGTAGAGACGGGGTTTCCCCGTTTTTCCCCCCCCCTTTTGTTTTTTTTTTTTTTTTTTTATAGCAACAGCCAGGCTTCTTGACACCAATTTCCTGTCTTAGTCTGTTTTTGCTGCTCTAAGACAATACCTGGGACTGGGTAATTTATAATTAACAGAATTTTATTGGCTCACAGTTATGGAGGATGAGAAATTGAAGATTCAGGGACCAGCATCTGGTGAGGGCCTTCTCGGTGTGTCATCACAGGGCAGAGGGCAAGACAAAGGGGACCTGAATGTACCCTTTTATAACAGATTCACTCCTGCAATAATGAACCACCTTCTGTAATAATGACAATCCATTCATGAAGGTAGAGCCTTCACAGCCCAAACACTTCTCAAAAGTTCTGTAAACCACAGGTAAAATTCTAAGCCCCCCAACAGACTGATAGACCTCCCCTCTTGGCCAAGGGCATTCCAAAGTGAATCTGAAAATCTAGTTCAGGTCATGGCGGGAATGGGTGGTCAGACATGCCTCATTATACTATTCTGTCTTTGGAATTCAGGCACAACTAACCAGCATTAACATTAAAAGAGATCTTAAGACTGACAAAACAAGACTTTGTAGCAATAAAGACACCAAATAAGACACCAAATTCCAGACTGACGCTAGTATAGCATCACAAGATAGCAGGCCCTGAAAGGAATCAAAAAATTTTACCACAAAACATATTTCCTTGACATATTTTGAAACGGTCCTGCAAAGTTGTCTCTTCTGGCGAAAATCTACATTCTGTAGAGAATTCCCTATCCTTTCCAGGTCTTTCCTCTGATTCAGGAGAGAATTAACCAAGAGTCTTGCACCTGTTTAGGTCTGATAAGAGCTCTGAAGCCTCTCTCTGGAGCTGCATCTACATGATAAAACCTTGGTCTCCACAACCCCTTGTTCTTAACCCAGACATTCCTATTGATTCCAGGTCTTTAGATAATAACTCTTTCAACCAATTGCCAATCAGAAAATCTTTAAAACCACTTATGACCTGGAAGCCCCCTCCCCAGCTTCCAGTTGTCCTGCCTTTCCTGACCAAAGCAATGTACATCCTATATGTATTTATTGATAACTTATGTCACCCTAAAATGTATAAAATCAAGCTGTATGGGAGGCCGAGGCGGGGTGGATCATCTGAGGTCAGGAGTTCGAGACCAGCCCAGCAACATGGCAAAATCCAGTCTCTACTAAAAATACAAAAATTAGCTTGGTGTAGTGCCACGCACCTGTAATCCCAGATACTCAGAAGGCTGAGACAGGAGAATTGCTTGAACTGGGAGGTGGAGGTTGCAGTGAGCTGAGATCATGCTGCTGCACTCCAGCCTGGGCAACAGAGAAAGACTCTGTCTCAAAAAGCAAAACAAAACAAAACAAAAACAAGCTGTAGCCTTACCACTTGGGCACATTTTCCCAGAATATCCTGGGGCTGCATCATAGGCCATTGTTCACTCATATTTCAAAGGCTCAGAATAAATCTCTTCAAATATTGCATCGAGTTTGACTTTTTTCGTTGACAGTCCCACTGAGACACAGTAGGGATGGGACTTGCCTCTTTCAACCAAAAATTATCTGAGACAAGTCTCAATCAATTTAGAAAGTTTATTTTGCCAAAGTTAAGGATGTGTCCATGACACAGCCTCAGGAAGTCCTGATGGACATGCGCCAAAGTGGTCGGGGTACAGCTTGATTTGGACCATTTTAGGGAGGACATTATACTCAATCAATACATGTATATTTTACATTTGGTTCAATCTGGAAGGGTGAGCGCAACTAAAAGGTGGGGGTTGGGGGTGTATGGGGGTGGGGATGTGGGCTTCAGGTCATAGATAGATTTAAACATTCTGATAACGTGAAACATGGTGAAAGAAAAGAGTTCTTATCTATAGAAAAGAATGTCTGGGTTATGATAAGGAGTTGCAGAGACCTAGGTTTTTTTGTTTTTGTTTTTGTTTTGTTGTTGTTGTTGTTTGTTTTTTGAGACCAAGTCTCACACTGTCGCCTGGGCTGGAGTGCAATGGTGCAATCTCGGCTCACTGCAACCTCTGCCTTCTGGGTTCAAGCGATTCTCCTGCCTCAGCCTCCCAAGTAGCTGGGATTACAGGCGCTCACCACCACGCCCAACTAGTTTTTTGTATTTTTAGTAGAGACGGGTTTTCACTATGTTGGCCAGGCTGATCTCAAAGTCCTGACCTCATGATCCACCCTCCTCAGCCTCCCAAAGTGCTGGGATTACAGGCGTGAGCCACTAGGTTTTATCATGCAGATGAAGCCTCCAAGTAGCAGGCTTTAGAGAGAATAGACTGTAAATGTTTCATATCAGACTTAAGGTTTGTGTTAATATTAATGCTGGAGGGGTATAATAAGGCATGTCCAACCACCACTTCCCATGATGGCCTGAACCAGTCCTTCAGGTTAAATTTTAGAGTGCCCTCCCTGGCAGAACAGGAAGTCCATTCAGATGGTTGCATGGCAGGCATTTAAATTTTATTTTTGGTTTATTGCCCTCATCCTCACAAATGCATTTTTGTTTTCCAGACTTGCTGGGTTCCCACCACACATGTTGTCGTGAGCTCACTACACACACTGTCCCTGGAGCATGGCGATGCAGCCTGGAGCCAGGAAGATGACAGTGTTGTGCACAGCTCTGCACTGGTAATGCACTGTGCATGAGTGGCCCTCAGGACCTTGTGTTACTGCTGCTGGCTGGCCAGGCACTGCTGGGTACAGCAAGGGCACTGGCGATAGCAGGCAGCAGCTTCAGCCCACACCTGCCAACTTCAGCCTAGCCAAGGGCACCCACATCAGCACATCCACAGCCTGAGGTCCCCTGTGTTCCACCAAGGACCTCTGCTGCAAGCTGATGCGGGGCCCTGTGGACAGCAGGGACCCCTACTAGACCATCCAGACCTTGCACTATAAATCTTACTCAAGGCACCATACCTGCTGATAACAGGACCTTAAAGAAGTTAAGATATGCAACACTCCAACCATAAATCTTCCCCAAGGCAGTTGATCCTAACATCCACATGCACAGGAGACCCCAGAATGGACACTATATGACCTTCTTGGGCCAGCAGTAGTGAGCAACATCACTATCTTGAACCCACTGAGCATGCACCAAAGACTTCAACCAGGACAAAGCATGCACAGACACCATAACAGGAAGGAAGAAATCACTCCAGGAGGTGGAGTCCTGATGTCAATCTCTTTACCCTACCCAATAAAAAACATTGAGAAGCTCCCCTTGGGGAGCCAGCTGGAGGACTCTTTTTCCTGTGCCATCTCTCTTATGCCCAGTGTTTCTGGGCATAACCCTTAATAAACATTGCCTGGAAAAAGTTTGCCTGGCCTCATATTAGTTCCTGTTACACTGAGAACCAAGAACCTCACACCGGTAACACCATCTCCTAATAAAGTCACAATAGCAATCAATCAAATTTCAACATGCATTTTGGAGGGGGCAAACATTCTAACCATGGCAGCATATTTCACTTATACATTTCTAAATACAAATATAATGATCCCACTTCATAACTCATATAATATTCTGGAATAACTCTGAAGCTTAAAAATAAAGCTCAGTTGGTGATTTTGTGTTTATGCTGAACCCTCTTTATATGGACAATGTGGGGCCATGAAAACCCCATTACCCTTCCGGGAGAGGAAAAATGTGTGCAACTTCTTTGTGGAGATACTTGGCAACATTTTTGAGAAAATCAAGTGAGTTCCCCATCAGCTACTCTGCTCTTAGCTCTGAACTGCAGAGGCTCGGGCTCTTGTGTAAGAATGGTCACAGTAGCATGGCTAAAAATATCAAAATAGCCTCAAAGTTGTATTTACAGATATCTCAGAAACATTATTTTAAGAGAAAAAAAGTGCAAAAGGGCACCTATTTTTTATGACACATATATAAACATGTAATAAACAATTACATTTTTGCATAATTTCTCTCCACAATGATCTTCTGTGGGAAGAACATCATTATTCTCAATTTTACAGATGAAAAATCAAACTCCACTCATGGAAAATCATTTTTCAGACTCATCTAATAAGGAGCGAAATGGGATTCTACCGCTAACCTCCCCAAAGCATCCCAAAAGTCTCCTTTATAGATGATTGAACTTTCTAGGACTTAAAAACTTATAGTTTTTACACATTGCTAGTATTGTGCCCTCATGGGTACTAACTCCGACAGCCTCTCTCTCTTGGAAGAGCTGATATGTGCAGATGCAATCTGTGGTGCAGGGCCCTGTAGGTGGCAGATGTGTCTGTCAAGGGCTTGTGATCCTGCTTCTCTTTATTTTGACTCTCTTCATTTGGGCTCAATAGAGTGGCTTTTCTGGGGTAATCAATCTGGAAGATCAAATAAGGGAAACAGAAAAATGAATGCAAAATGAAAGAAATGGTTTGGCAATATTCTTCCGTCCTCCCCCCATACAATCCCTATCAGCAAACGTCCTCCTGCAACAGAGAAATGGCTCCAATGCTTCATTCAAATGTAAGTTGAGTGACATCTACTTCCTGCCCATTTCCTGGTGGTCTCTATGTCAGTTTGTATTGTTTGTTTAGGTAACGGTCATCACTTCTTTGGGAGGGAGGAGAAAGTGGGCCAGACGACCCACCTGTTGGAAGTCCTACTAGGTGCCATCTACTCCTAATACAATTTCTAACTTGCCCACAGAACAAGTTCCTAAGGAAAGCCATGTGGTCCCCGTTTACAGATGACCAAAGGGCAGGCTGACAAAGACTGAAAAAAGAGTTCCCACATCATACCATGAAGTGAGGAGCAAGGGAATGGGGGTTCAAGCTTTTGTCTTTATGATGGTATTTTATGCATTCAAGAGGGGTGATATTTACCACTAATGGGTTTGTGTCAGGCCTCTGAGCCCAAGCTAAGCCTTCATATCCCCTGTGACCTCCACGTATACATCCAGATGGCCTGAAGTAACTGAAAAATCACAAAAGAAGTGAAAATGGCCTGTTCCTGCCTTAACTGATGACATTACCTTCTGAAATTCCTTCTACTGGTTCATCCTGGCTCAAAAGTTCCCCCACTGAGCACCTCGTGACCCCCGCACCTGCCCACCAGAGAACAACCCCCTTTGACTCTAATTTTCCTTTACCTACTCAAATCCTATAAAATGGCCCCACCCCTATCTCCCTTCGCTGACTCTCTTTTCGGACTAAGCCCGCCTGCACCCAGGTGAAATAAAAAGCTTTATTGTTCACACAAAGCCTGTTTGGTGGCCTCTTCACACGGAGGCGAGTAAAGGTTGAAAATTGGTTCCTGAGGGGAGAGGGATGGTAGATATTACAATGGTTTGTGGTATTACAAAGACTATAGTGTATAAATAGGTAACACTTCATCTGTGGTATTAAAATTTCATGTTCTGGGCAGAAAGGGTATATAAGAAAAAACATGTCCAAAAGGGCCTCTATCAAGAAGATGATTAAAGAAGGTTGAGAAGCACTGCATATACCCAGTGACCTCTTATGTAGATGATAGGCTATGAGGGCTTAGGGACTGGTCATTTTACAATCTCCCACGGGTATTCACTGAACAAACCTTCTTAGTGATGACAGTTGAAATGAAATATGCAGCCTGGGGCCAAGAATCCTGGGAATGGGGACCATATGAACTAACTGGCTTTTAAGGTGGGAAGCACAAAGGGACTCAGTCAGGAAAACATGTGTTTCCTCTGGAACAGATAACATGAAGGTAGGAAATCACTGTTGACAAAACTAATACAAACAAGAAGTTCCGTAAGCTGTATCTCCTTTAATGTTATCATTTATTCAAGTAAACTATTATTAAATATGCTTTAGATCAGGTTACAGGAAATTAGGAGAGGTTCAATAAATCAGAGAAACTGCTTTGTTAATGCCTGTTCAGTAATAGATTCTGGACTTGCACTAAAGCTTTTCCTGTTGAGGCCTGAAGCCACCAGGAATCTGAGTTCTCTAATCTCCCTGAGCACTCACATGTAAAGGTGCTCAGGGTACTCCTTAATTTATTTATATAATAACCTATATTTTAAATTATAATATTGAAAATTTTAAAACACTGTATATGACAAAAGAAATAATTAAATTTGTCTGTATAGGCTATAGCAAACACTTGCAAATTATATGGGGCTGATACTCATAATATATGAAGCATTCTTAGAAACCAATATGGAGAGAGGCTCTAATGATGACATTGGTAGACAGCCTCTAAGACTTCCCCCAGTGACTGTCACCTCCAGATAGTCACTTCCTTGTGCAATCTGTCCCATCTTTGGGCTGGAGTTAGTGACTTGCTACTAGTAGATAGAATATGTGAGAAGAGGAGATGGATGTCATTTTTGACATTAAATGACTAAGACGCTGTGTCTTGCTTGTTGGATACATTCTTATTCTTGCACTAAGGAGAGCCAGCTGCCATGTCGTGGGCTACCCACATGGCAAGTAATCTATATCCCTGGCTAAGAAGCAATTGGGTCCTGAGGGCTGCCAACAGCCATACGAATGAGCTTGGAATTGAATTGTCCCTCAGTTGAGCCTTGAGATACCTGCAGCCCCTACCTAGACCTTGATTGCAGCCTTGTGAGAGGCCCTGAGCTAGAATCTTATCCATGCCATTATTCCTGACCCAAATAAATGGTGTGAATTAATGTATGTTTGTTATAAGCAGTGAAATTGTGGGGAAATTTGTTATGTAAGAATAGATAAATAATACAGATATACACAGGTAATTCATGTAAAAAGCAATACACATGCCCAAGAAATATTTGAAAACACATTCACTAATGAAATGCAAATTAAAACTTATACAGAAGCTATTTTTGATGAAAAGGGGCAAGTTGCAAGCCACATGAATAGCTAGAAGTCCCATAGAAAGGCAGGACTCCTGACCTCAGATCAGAGAGCCATGGGACGCACCTTTCTTGAATGCTGGTACTTTTTGTTCTCATGTATTTTCTCGGGGGGGTAGGGAATATGATTGCTACACTATTTTGTAGCTGAAGAAACAATGTATGGGGAGGTTAAGTAACCTGGCTGAGGGTCATCCTGCTACTAAGTGGAAAAGTAGAGACTGGTATCCTGTATGTCCTTGTGCAGACTGTGTGACTCTCAGCTGCACATCACACCATAACCAAGTAAATCTTGCTTTCCTACTGATCCAAGATGAAAATCCATGAATTACCAGCACATATTTCACACATCATGCTTCCATCCATCCATCCATCCATCCATACATACATACATACATTCATACAGGTAAAAGGCATTAAGGACAAACTGTACACCATCCCTTTGGTAAATTTTAGACTTCTCCAGAATGAAAGTTATCTTACAACTTTAACTTTTAGATAATGACAGTATTGCAATATAATCCTTGTCTGTACAAAAGCAGATGAATTCTGCCTTGGAAAACAAATATGTTGTCTCCATTTGAACGTTCATTTAATTACCCTTGATCTATAAAGCATCAAAGATGTGGTTGTTGACTTTGACAAGATTCACTTCAGTAGAGGGGTGGGGGAACAAAGCACCACTAAAGTGGAGTGACAACTGAGTTGGGGGCAGATGTAGAGGGATATGAGTTGAGAATTGATAATTCTTGTAGAACTTTGGTTACAAGGAAGAGAATATACATAAAGAGGACAGTAACTAGAGATGTAGAGAGAGGTCTAGGGCATTAAATTATGTGTTACAATCATCAATTGTAAGAGACTTTATCAGGTTGAAATATTAATAGGAATGAACCATCTTTTGTTAGATCTGACATCTGAATTTACTGCACCACCCTCTCCACACTTTAATTGCTTGATCCATTCTGGAGACTCTGATAACATGAAGGCAGTGCTATAGAACATTGTGCTTTCAAATGAAACACATATTTTCCCCTACATCCCATACTTTGGCTTCACTGAAAGGGATTTTGCAAATAGGTTTACTGAATGGTAACAATAATTTTTCATGATCACTTCAGTAACCTCTATCTTATCTGTTTTATTTCTTTTGAAGGGATTTCCAAGTATGCAATTCAATAATCTGAAATTATAATGTGTCATATTTGTCTGGTTAAATGTATTATCTACAAACCCTGTCTAACGTACTACAATTAGATGATATGATATTGTTGAAATATTATGATACTGATAGGGTACTTTTTTGTGGGTTCCTGACTCTTAAGTCAAAATACTTATACTGCATGACAGAAATCATAATGCTGGATTTTTTTGGAATGAACCCATTCAGTAAATAACCCAATCTATATAATAAATATACATATATGTATACTTATAGAAGTAAACGTGTAAATTAATAAAGAAATAGGTTTGAAGAGACAAATTGTCTTTATCAAATAATTCCAAATAGTACATGTAGATACCCTCCCTCTATGTAGATATTCCACCTCCCATCACCTGATAGCAGGACAGACTTATTAACTCACTTCTATAGAATAAAAGTAGGCAAATGGAAAACAGTTGCTGTACACTGGAGAAACTTGGCAAATACTGCCTTAATCAAGTGATTAAGGTTAATATCACCAGTGAGGTGAGATGGGTATCATGTACTACCAGATATGAAGTGACAAGAAGAGCACTTCAATTCTGGTATTTTTTCTCAGAACGCATTACCTCAGTATAATCAGAAAAAAAAAAAAAAAAAAGTCTATACCCCTCATCACTGTCAGAGTCATGAAAACAGTTTAGCAGTTATTCAAATGGGAAAACAGGGAGTTACCATATGGCCCAGTAATTCCTTTCCTACCCAAGATGAATCTCCACATAAAAATGTATACACAAATGTATGTAGAATCATTATTCATAATAGCCAAAAGGTGGAAATAACCAGTGTTCATCAATAGGTGAACAAATAAACAAAATGGGCCAGATGCGGTAGCTCACGCCTGTAATCCCAACACTTTGGGAGGCCAAGGCAGGTGGATCACAAGGTCAGGAGTTCGAGACCAGCCTGGTCAACATGGTGAAACCCCGTCTCTACTAAAAACACACAAAAAAATTAGCCAGGTGTGATAGCACACACCTGTGGTCCCAGCTACTCGGGAGAATGAGGCAGGAGAATCACTTGTACCTGGGAGGCAGAGGTTGCAGTGAGCCGAGATCATACCACTGCACTCCAGCCTAGGCGATGGAGCAATACTCCATCTCAAAAATAAAATAAAATAAATAAATAAATAAATAAATAAACAAAGAAATAAATAAACAAAATGTGGTGTATCTATGCAATAGAATTTTTTTGTTGTTGTTTATTTTCGAGATGGAGTCTCGCTCTGTCACCCAGGCTGGAGTGCAGTGGCTGAATCTCAGCTCACTGCAAGCTCCACCTCCCGGGTTTACGCCATTCTCCTGCCTCAGCCTCCTGAGTAGCTGGGACTACAGGCGCCCGCCACCTCGCCCGGCTAGTTTTTTGTATTTTTTAGTAGAGACAGGGTTTCACTGGGTTAGCCAGGATGGTCTCGATCTCCTGACCTTGTGATCCACCCGTCTCGGCCTCCTAAAGTGCTGGGATTACAGGCTTGAGCCACCGCGCCCAGCAATAGAATATTTTTAAGCTATTAGTTGGAATGGAATTCTGACCCATGCTACATTATGGAGGAACCTTGAACACATTATAATAAGTATAAGATGCCAGACACAAAATACCAAATATTAATTGATTCCATTTATATAAAATCTCCAGAATTGGCATATGCATAGACAGAAAATATATCTGTGATTGCATAGGGCTGGGTGTGTGTGTGCAGGAATTTTAACTACATTCAAGCATAATGGGATTCTTGGGGATGATGAAAACATATAAAACCCCAATTATGGTGATGGTTGTACAACTCCGTACATTTGATAAAAATAATCTAAATATCCTTAAAATGTGTGATGTTATGATTTGTAAGCTATAATCTGATGAAGGTGTTTAAAATGTGATACTGGGTAGGAGGCAGAGCAAGGTGGCTAAATGGAAGCCTCCACCAATTGACCTCCCTGTGGGAACAACAAATTTGACAACTATCTACACAAGAAAGCACCTTCATAAGAACTAAAAATCAGGTAAGTGATCATATTACCTGGTTTTAACATCATATCACTGAAAGAGGTATTGAAGAGGGAAAGAAAGACGGTCTTGAAATGCTGATGCCACCCCTCCCCACCCCCTGGCAGCAGCTGTGAAGCCTCAAGAATCCGTGTGCTTGGGGGAGGGAGAGCACAGTGATTGTGGGACTTTGCATTGGAACCCAGTGCTACACTGTCAGAGCAGAAAGCAGCATTGGGTAGAACTCAACCAATGCTCATGGAGGGAGCATTTAGACCAGCCCTAGCTAGAAGGGAATTACCCATCCCATCAGTCAGAACATGAATTTCGGCAAGCCTTGCCACTGTGGGCTAAAGTGCTTGGGGGTCCTAAAGAAACTTAAAAGGCAATCTAGACCTGGAGGACTTGGGGGACATGTGACCCAGTGGGACCCCAGCCAGGGCAGCCAAGGGAGTGCTTGTGCCACCCCTCCTCCAACCCCAGGCAGTGTAGCTCTCAGCTCTGAAAGAGAATCCTTTCTGCTTGAGGAAAGGAGAGAAAAGAGTACAGGGGACTTTGTCTTGAAACTTAGATACCAGCTCAGCCGCAGGAAAGGACACTGGGCAGAGTACTGTGGCATCCATTCCAGGCCCTAGCTCCTGAACATTTCTAGATACACCCTGGGCCAGAAGGGAACTTTGTGCCTTGAATGGATGGATTCAGTCCAGGAAGGATTCATCACCTGCTGACTAAAGAGTCCTTGGGCCCTGAATAATCAGCAAGAGTAGCCTAGTACACACCGGAGGCCTTGGGTGAGACTCTTGAGATGTGCTGACATCAGGTGTGACCCAGCACTTCCCTGCTGTAGTGGCTATGAGGAGAGACTCCTGTTTGAGAAAAGCAGAGGGAAAAGTAAAGGGGACTTTGCCTTGCAGCTTAGGTACCAGCTCTGCCACAGCAGGGTTGAGCACCAGGTAGGCTCTTGAGGTCCCAGATTCCTGGCCTTGGCTTGGATGGCATTTCTGGACCTGCCCTGAACCAAAGGGGAGCTCACTGACCTGAAGAGTAAGTCCCAAGTCTGGCAGCATGCAGCACAAGCTGACAGACGAGCCCTTGGGCCTTAACTGAACAATGGCAGTAGCCTGGCAATATCACCTGTGAGTCTGTGGTGGTGGTGGCCATGGGGAAAGAGTCCTCTGCCTGTGGAAAGGGGAGTGAAGAGTGGGATGAATTTTGTCTTGTTGCTTGGGTGCCAGTTCAGCCACAATAGAATGGAGCACCACATAGATTTCTAAGGTTTCTGACTCCAAGCTCTGGCTCCTGGATGGCATTTCTGGACCTGCTCAGGATCAGGGGAACTCCCTGCTATGAAGGGAAGGACACACGCCTAGCTGGCTTCACTGTCTGCTGATTGTAGTGCCTTAGGAAATTGAGCGAATATAGGCAGTAGCCAGGTAATGGGTTGGGTGAGACCCAGTGCTGTGCTGGCTTCAGATCTGACCCAGTACAGTCCCAGCGGTGGAGGCCACCAGAATGCTTGTGTTACTTCTCCACCAGCTCTATGGACTCAGCACAGAGACACTCTATTTGTATAGGAGAAAGTAAGAGAAGGAAACAAGAGTCTCTGCTTGGTAATCTAAAGAATTCTTCTGGATCTTACTCAAGAACACCAAAGCAGTACCTCTAAGAGTCTGCAAGAACCTCAGTATTACTTGGCTTGGGGTGACTCCCAATGCAGACATGGCTTCAGTGACCAAAAACTTAGATCACAACATTCAAGGCTCTTCAAATACCTGGAAAGCCTTCCCAAGAAAGATGGGCACAAACAAGCGCATACTGCAAACATAAGAATAAAATAATAGGTTTCAAGATTTTATTTGAAAGCTGCATGGTAACCTTAAACCAAAAGTCATACAATGGATACACAAAAAATAAAAGGCAAGAAATTAAAACATAACACCAAGGAAAATCATCTTCACTAGAAGGAAGACAGGAAGGAAGGAAAGAAGGAAGATAAGACCACAAAATAACCAGAAAACAAATAACAAAATGCCAGAAGTAAGTCCTTACTTACCAATAATAACATTGAATGTAAATGGACTAAACTCTTCAGTCACAGACGTAGAATGGCTGAATAGATTTAAAAACAAGACCCAAGGATTGTTGTCTGCAAGAAATACAC
Organism: Rhinopithecus bieti; assembly: GCF_001698545.2. Lineage (NCBI taxonomy): Eukaryota > Metazoa > Chordata > Mammalia > Primates > Cercopithecidae > Rhinopithecus > Rhinopithecus bieti. Next base: position 59,948 of record NW_016819424.1, on the reverse strand, counting down.
TTCACCTATAAAGGCACACACAGGCTGAAAATAAAGGGGTGGAAAAAGATATTCTATGCCAATGGAAACCAAAAAAGAGCAAGAATAGCAATACTTACATCCAACAAAATAGATTTCAAGATGAAAATTACAAAAAGAGACAAAGATGGTCATTATATAATTACATATAATTCAATTCAGCAAGAGGATATAACAACCGTAAATATATATGCACCCAACACTGAAGTACCTATATATATAAAGCAAATATTACTAGAGCTAAAGGAAGAGATAGACCCCAATACAATAATAGCTGGAGACTTCAACTCTCCTCTTTCAGCATTGAACAGATCACCCAAACAGAAAATCAACAAAGAAACACTGGACTTAATCTGCACTACAGACTAAATTGACCTAATTGATATTTACAGAACACTTCATCCAATGACTTTAGAATGTACAGTCTTCTCCTTAGCACATGAATCATTCTCAAGCAAAGACGATACATTAGGCCACAAAACAAGTCTTAAAACATTCAAAAAAATTTAAATGATATCAAGTATATTCTCTGATCACAATGGAATAAAACTAGAAATCAATGGCAAGAGGAAATTTGGAAACTACAAATACATAGAAATTAAACAATATGTTCCCAAATGAACAGTGTGTCAAAAAAGAAATTAAGAAGGAAATTGAAAAATTTCTTGAAACAGATGATAATGGAAACACAGAATGTCAAAACATGTGGAATACAGCAAAAGCAGTATAAGAGGAAAGCTTACAGTTAATACGTGCCTATATCAAAAAAGAAGAAAAACATCAAATAAACAACCTAATGATGCATCTTAAAGAACAAGAAAGTCAAGAGCAAACCAAACCTAAAATTAGTAGAAAAAACAAATAACAAGCCAGGTATGGTGGCTCACACCTGTAATCTCAGAACTGTGGGAGGCTGAGGTGGGCAGATCACCTGAGCTCAGGAGTTTGAGACCAACCTGGGCAACATGGCGAAACCCTGTCCCTACAAAAAAATACAAAATTAGCTGGGCGTGGCGGCACATGCCTGTAGTCCCAGCTAGTCAGGAAACTGAGGCAGGAGGATCACTTGAGTCTAGGAGACGGAGGTTGGAGTGAGCTGAGATCGTGACACTGCACTCCAGCCTGGGTGACAGAGAGACACCCTGTCTCAAGAAAAATGAAAGAAAAGAAAAGAAAAGAAGAATAAAGATCACATCAGAAACAAATGAAATTGAAATGAAGAAAACAATACAAAATGTCAATGAACAAAAGGTTGTTTTTTTAAAAAGATAAACAAAATTGACAAACCTTGAGCCAGATTAAGAAAAAAGAGAGAAGATCCAAATAAATAAAATCAGAAACGAAAAATGAGACCTTACAAATGATAGTGCAAAAATTCAAAGGATCATCAGAGGCTACTATGAGCAACTATATGCTAATAAATTGGAAAACCTAGAAGAATAAATACCTAGACACATACAACCTACCAAGATTGAACCATGAAGAAATCCAAAACCTGAAATGACCAATAACAAGTAACAAGCCATTTTGGAGAGTGCAAGTCACCATAAGCCTTGGCAGCTTCCACATGTTGTTAAGTCTGTGGGCACATGGAATACAAGAGTTAAGGAGGCTTGGAAGCTTCCCCCTAGATTTCAGAAAATGTATCAGAAAGCCTGAGTGCCTAGGCAGAAGCCTGCCACAGGGGCAGGGCCCCCAGTATAGAAATTCTACTAGGGCAGTTTGGAGGAGAAATATGGAGTTGGAGGCCCAACACAGAGTCCCCAGTGAGGCACTGCCTAGTGGATCTGTGAAAAGGGGGCCACTCCCCTGCAGACCCCAGAATGGTAGAGCCATAGACAGTTCACAACCTGAGCCTGGAGAAGTCACAGGCAGTCAAGTCCAATCCATGAGATCAGCCACAGGGCTACAACCTACAAAGCTACAGGAGTAGAGCTGCCTAATACACCAAGCATCTAAACAGAAAGTGATATGGTTGAGTGGAAAGAGACTGCTACCTTGGGAAACTGAGGCACTTTGTAACCCATGCCTCTGCCTGCTTGCATACTGCTAAAGGGCTACTACCTGCTCCTAACCTACTTCACTCATGAAGGCAAATCCCTCATGAATGTCTTGGTGCTGTCCTTGCAATAGTGAGTGAGTTCATGAGATTCGTTTGTTTAAAAGTGTGTGGCACCTCCCTCATCTCTTTCTTGCTCCCACTACTGCTGTGTGACATGCCTCCTCCTGCTCTGCCTTTCACCATGACTGTAAGCTTCCTGAGGCCCTCACCAGAAGCCAAGCAGATGTTGGTGCCACGCTTGTACAGCCTGCAGAACTGTGAGCACCTTTTCTTTATAAATTACCCAGCCTTGGCCAGGCATGGTGGCTCACACCTGTAATCCCAGCACTTTGGGAAGCTGAGGCAGGTGGATCACAAGGTCAGGAGATGGAAACCATCCTGGCTAACACGGTGAAAGCCCGTCTCCACTAAAAATACAAAAAATTAGCTGGACGTGGTGGCGGGCGCCTGTAGTCCCAGCTACTCCGGAGGTTGAGGCAGGAGAACAGCGTGAACCCGGGAGGCGGAGCTTGCAGTCAGCTGAGATCGTGCCACTGCACTCCAGCCTGGGTGACAGAGCGAGACTCCATCTCAAAATAAATAAATAAATAAAACAAAATAAAAATAAGTTACCCAGACTCAAATATGTCTTTATAGCAACACAAGTATGGCCTAATACACCCAGCATCTAAATAGAAAATGATATGGTTGAGTGGAAAGAGACTGCTACCTTGGAAAACTGAGGCACCTTGTAACCTGTGCTTCCGCCTGCTTGCCTAGGGCTAAAGGGCTACTACTACTTGCTCCTGACCTACCTCACTCATACAGAGGAAAGGGCAAGGCAACACTTGTGTGCCTGCAGTCTTAGTTCTTCTCACAAGTAGAAAGTAGAAGTTTTACTTTCTCCGTTTCTCTTCACTGTGTCGGAGTGGTATGTTTCTGAACTTGTTTTGAGTCTGCCTGATCCCTAAGGGAGTGATTTTTTTCCATTTAGTCATTTGAGGTGTCCATCTGAGGTAACATGGAGTTTCTGCTTCATGTAAGAACTCCTCTCCTTCACTGAGGGACTGGACCCAGAGTCACAGGAGATAGGAGTAAAGACCAAGTTCTCAAAGACAAGCACAGGACTAGGACCCCAGTCTGAACATCAGACTCTCCTGATTTAGTAAGATGGTTTTCACAGATTTCTCACATGATATTTAATTCCCTGCAGAGTTCCTCTTAGAGAGACTGTGAGGAAACAGGCATTGTCATGCATTGCTAGAAGTAATTTCAAATGGTACATTCCCTGTGGAAGGAATTTGATGCTATTTAATAGAATGACATAGGCATTAATTCTTGGAACCAGCAATCTCCTTCCTAAGAATCTTTTCCAAAGATATAATGCAAATAGACAAACAGGCATAAACACAAGGCCATTCCTGGCAGAACAATTCATAACAGCAGATTAGATATAAGACAGATGTCCACCAATAGAAGGCTGATTAAGTAATCTAAGATACTTCCTAGAGTACCACGCATGTATAAAAGGCAATGAAGATCCCCTCTCTACATTGCTATGGATTGACCTCCAGGACATATTATAAACGAAAAATGCAGTGCAAAAAAATGGAGAGAGCTGGCCGGGCGCGGTGGCTCAAGCCTGTAATCCCAGCACTTTGGGAGGCCGAGACGGGCGGATCACGAAGTCAGGAGATCGAGACCATCCTGGCTAATACGGTGAAACCCCGTCTCTACTAAAAATACAAAAAAACCAGCCGGGCGAGGAGGCGGGCGCCTGTAAACTCAGCTACCTG
>NW_016819424.1:45130-55753 GCF_001698545.2 Rhinopithecus bieti | reverse complement strand
AAAAAAAAAAAAAAAAAAATGGAGAGAGCTGTTGTTCAATATGGTGGTCACTAGCTACATGTAGCCATTTAATTGTAATAAATAAATTCAAATAAAATTATAAACTCAATAACTCACTCACACTCACCATGTTTCAGGTGCTCAACAGCCTCAGGTAAACTAGTGGCTACTGTGTTGGACAGTGCAGATACAGACAATTTTCATCAATGCAGAAATTTCCATTGGAGAGTAGTAGTGTAGAATATGTCACCTTCTACTTGTGTTGGGGAGGAAATAAATACCCACAATGTCCAGCCTCTGAGCCCAAGCCAAGCCATCGCATCCCCTGTGACTTGCATGTATATACACCCAGATGGCCTGAAGTAACTGAAGAATCACAAAAGAGTGAAAATGCCCTGCCCCCCCTTAACTGATGACATTCCACCACAAAAGAAGTGAAAATGGCCGGTCCTTGCCTTAAGTGATGACATTACCTTGTGAAAGTCCTTTTCCTGGCTCATCCTGGCTCAAAAAGCTCCCCCACTGAGCACCTCATGACCCCCAGTCCTGCCCGCCAGAGAACAACCCCCCTTTGACTGTAATTTTCCTTTACCTACCCAAATCCTATAAAACGGCCCCACCCTTATCTCCCGTCGATGACTCTCTTTCCAGACTCAGTCGGCCTGCACCCAGGTGATTAAAAAGCTTTATTGCTCACACAAAGCCTGTTTGGTGGTCTCTTCACACCGATGCGCATGACACACATCACATTTGCTTATATTTTTAAAAACTGGAAGATTAAAACAAAAACTGATAAAAGTGATTATCCATAAGGACATAGAGGAGCAATTCAGGATGGAAGCCAAGATGTGTATCATCTTCAAAATGTAATGCATAATTACAGGCTATGTACACTAAAAAAGCAACAAACTACGACCAGTTGATTAGTATACAGACTGAGTGCTCTAAAAATACTTACCATGAAAAGAAACCAGGCTGTCTTAGAGAGACAGCTGATTCCAGATCTGGGGTCAGGATTGTACCAGATAAGCCTGGACCAAATTATCATACCAGAAAGCATGTCAAAAAGATTCAGAAACCAAGCTGAGGAGGCTCTCACTGGACAAAAATGAAACAATATGAACATCAAAGAGATTAGTGACTGCAATGGTTTAAAACATACTAAATACAGGAACATCTCTGAGTCACAAAGACACTTTAAAAGAAAAACAAAACACGAGCAATACCAACTCACTACTCATCTTTGGAAGCTCCTATGGAAACAACTATTTGTTCTGAAAAGTGAAAATACTGCAAAAGAATTAAACATTCATCCTTCACTTCTTGTGTGTTCCATACCTCAGTGAATCCTCATAGTTGATGGCATAGGGGCAAGTTATGTTATAGGAAACACCCAGCTAATAAATGCAGAAGAAACTGTAAAATTACAACGTCACCATTTTGCAACTTCTAATGAAATACAGCCCTAGACAACAATCTTCAGAAAGTGGAAAAACCCCTGAGGAGAAAAACACATGGAAAGTGTTATAAAGGATGGACTGGGCTGACAAAATCTGAGCCCAGTGATCAACCTGAACTTCACAGCAGAGGAGATAAACAGACATGATGAGGCTCCTGCTGTGCTATTACCTAAATGCTTGTGTCCCCCCACCCCGCCACCACCCCAGTTCATATGTTAAAAGCCTAATCTCCAATGTGATGGTATTTGGAGATGGGGCCTTTGAAAGAAATTAGGTCATGAGGACACAGCTCTCATGATGAGATTAGTGCCCTTGTAATAAAAGACATGAGAGCTTGTTTCCTTTCCACATGCACACACCAAGGAAAGGCCATGTGAGGACTAGGCAGAGGACCCGTATCCTGAATCCAACCATGCTGGCACCCTGATCTCAGACTTGGCAGCCTCCAGACCCATGAGAAATACATACTTGTTGTTTGATATGGTTTGGATTTGTGTCCCTACCCAAATATCATGTTGAATTGTAATCCCCAATATTGGAAGAGGGGCCTGGTGGGAGGTGATTGGATCATGGGGCATGCTTCCCCTTGTTGTTCACATGATAGGGAATGAGTTCTCACAAGATCTGGTTGAATAAAAGTATGTAGCACTTCCCCCTTCACTCTCTTCCTCCTTCTTTGACCATGTAAGATGTGCCTGCTTCCCCTTCGCCTTCTGCCATGATTGTAAGTTTCCTGAGTTTCCCAGCCATGCCCCTCTTGTATAGCCAGCAGGACTGTGAGTCAATTAAACCTCTTTTCTTTATAAATTATCTAGTCTCAGGTAGTTTTTTATAGCAATGTGAGTACGGACTAAAACACTGTTTAACCATCAGTGTATGGTAACTTGTTACAGCAGCCTGAAGTGACTAAGATACGTGTAAGGCTATAAAAAGGACAGTCATGTGCTGTATAACAATGTTTTGGTCAACTCCAGAACACATATGTAACAGTAGTCCCATAAGATATAATGGAGCCAAAAACTTCCTATCACCTACTCACATAGCTGTCCTGTCATATCTCAACATATTCTTCACAAACATGTTTGTGAAGAATATATTGATGCTGGTGTAAGCAAACCTACTGCACTGCCAGTTGTATAAAAGTATAGCACATGCAATTATATACAGTACATAATACTTATTAATGATAATAAATGACTATTACTGGTTTATGTATTTACTATACTTTTTATTGTTATTTTAGAATGTACTCCTTCTACCTATTAAAAAAAAGTTAACTATAAAACAGCCTCATGCAGGTCCTTCAAAAGGTATTCCAGAAGAAGGTATTGTTATCATTGGAGATGACAGCTTTATGTGTGTTATTGTCCCTTAAGACCTTCCAGTGGGACAAGATATGATGGTGGAAGACAGTGATAGTGATGATCCTGACCCTGTATAGGCCTAGACTAATGTGTGTGTGTGTGTGTGTTTGTGTCTTAGTTTTTCACAGAAAAGTTTAAAAAGTAAATATAAATAAATAAGTAAAAGAAAGGTAACAGAATAAGGATATAAAGAAAGAAAATATTTTTGCACAGCTGTACAATGTGTGCTTTTAGTTGTGTTATTACAAAAGTAAAAAAGTTTAAAATGTTAAAAGTTTATAAAGTGAAAAAGTTACGGTAAGCTGAGGTTAATTTATTATTGAAGAAAAAAAATTTTTATAAATATAATGTAGCCTAATTGTACAGTGTTTGTAAAATCTACAGTAGTGTACAGTAATGTCCTAAGCCTTCACATTCACTCACCACTCACTCACAGACTCGCCTAGAGCAACTTCAAGTCTTGCAAGTGACCAATACACGTGTATAGATATGTACATTTTAATCTTTTATATCATATTTTACTGTATTTTCTATGTTTAGATATGCTTAGATACACAAATATTGACCTTTGTGCTACAGTTCCCTAGATTATTCAGTACAGTAACATGCTGTATGAATTTTTAGCCTAGGAGCAATAGGCTGGATAGCCTAGGTAGGTAGTAGGCTACACCATCTAGGTTTGTGTAAGTGCATTCTGTGATGTTCACACAATGACAAAATCTCTTAATGATGCATTTCTCAGAATGTATCTCTGTGGTTAAGTGACACATGACTGTACATAATGCCACATGTAAGACACTCTTGTCAAAAAATCTGAATAGGTCAAGCCTTTAACTCTAATTATCAATTTAAAGGAAAGAAGAGGAGACTGAGTAACATGAACAACACAATAGGGATACAATCAGCAAAACTGAGAATGTAAACTCCAGCACCTTAAGCAAAAAAATTGGAAAGTTAAAAAAAGAGAGAGAGAAAGCATCTTGTCTATATCAAAAGAAACTTAAAACTTGAGAGAAAATTAAATCAAACAGAAATTAAAACAGAAAAATGAGATACTATACACTAATCACACATATCCATCATAATGACAAAAGCTACCAAGGTATACCAAGTGTCAGTGAGGACGTAGAGCAGTGGAACTATGACACTGCTGATACGAATATAAATTAGAATAACCACTTTGAAAATTGCTTAGCTGTATATGCTGAGCTGAACATACACATACCCTATGACTCAGAAATTCTATTCTTAGGCTGAGGATAGGTACATGCACATGAAAAATGAAAATAAATGTCCATTCAAAGATACACAGAGAAATAAAAGAGGGCGCAAGATGGCCGACTAGATACAGCCAGGAGGAATGTCTCCCGCAAAGGGACAGGGCATCAGGAAGACTAGCACACTCCTAGCAGATCTTGAGGGAAGGCATTGAGAGCAGAGAGAAGGGAGATACAGATACTGGGTGGAAGCGGGAGGAAGCTGGGAACACTGCTCTGGGCTACCATACACCAGGTCATTTCTGGTCCCCAGTAACTCCTGCGGAAGGGGTTGAACAGGCAAGGAGCAACCCACTCTCGCCACGGGCCTCTGGAATCCCTGCAGAAGAACACCCCTTGACCACCGTGGACAGTTGAATTGGCAGTGAGAGCTACTTAGAGAACTGGCAGGGGCAGAACTCCAGCTGGAGTGGAGCCCAGAGAGTTTGGTGCAGGAGCATCTGTAGTGGAGCATGGTCATTGTTGCCCATCTCCCTAGGCTTGACTCACTTCTATAGAAGACTTTAGCCTTAGGGGAACTGTCGGACCTGAAGGCTGCAGGGCAATCATGCCCATAAGACACGGCTGGTCTGACCTGAACACCCCTCAGTCTATTGGCCTCTCCTGGGGCCCCAGCCTAGTCATGCCTGCTTGCAGTGCAGCCCCCGGGTATCTCCTGCGGGCCCACATCATAGCCCCTGCGCTAGCAGACTGCTCCTGACTGGCAGAGTGCTCCAGCAGAGAAGAGCAGCCCCAGTGGACTCGCTCCAGCCCACCTGCACCCTCCCCCAACTGCAGCCTCCCCCATGCAGCTTTGCCTGCACACTCGCCCACAGCCACCCTCTACATTGCTTTGCTGTTGTGTGTGTGCACCAGCAGATGCAGCCTTCCCTCCCTCACCAGTACACGTGTGCATGTGCACTCTGCAATGCCACTGCTGCTGGCTGAGTATGCCCTGCCCCTCCCCCTGCCTCCCTCCTTCTGCCACACCGCCATTGTTGTCGGAGCACTGGCAGGCACGGAGCCCGCCAGCCTCCTCCCTGCCAGCACCAAAACTGCTGTTAGCATAAAACTAGGCATGGAGAAAAGCAGACCCACACCTGACCTGAGTGGCCACGGCCGCCCACGGGAACTTGTACAGATAGTGCAAACAACACCACCAGCGTGAAGGTGCACACAGTTACTGGCTGAGGCCCCATCCCCCTGAGCCGTGCTGTCAATGCCAGTTGCTGCTGCAAATGCATGCATGAAGGCTGACACCCTGGAATCCACTAGCACCCTGTTGCAGCCAAGCAGTGTGCACCCTACCACACTGCAGCTGCAGCTGCTACTGGCATATGTGAACAAGGACGGATTCCACTGCCACCATGCTACAAAGTGCTTGCAGATGACATGATCCTATATCTAGAAAACCCCATAGTCTTGGCCCAAAAGCTCCTTAAGCTGATAAAAAACGTCGGCAAAGTCGCAATACCCAAAATCAACGTATAAAAATCGCAGGCTGGGCGCAGTGGCTCACGCCTATAATCCCAGCACTTGGGAGGCCGAGGCAGGCGGGTGACTTGAGATCAGGAGTTCGAGACCAGCCTGGCCAACATGGTAAAACCCCATCTCTACTAAAATACAAAATTAGCCAGGCGTGGTGGCGTGTGCCTGTGATCCCAGCTACTTGGGAGGCTGAAGCAGGAGAATCACTTGAACCCAGGAGGTGGAGGTTGCAGTGAGCCAAGATCATCCCACTGCACTCCAGGTTGGGTGACAGCGAGACTCCGTCCAAAAAAAAAGTCACTAGCATACACCAACAACAACCAAGCCGAGAGACAAATGATGACACAATCCCATTCACAATTGCCACAAAAAGAATAAAATACCTAGGAATATGGCTAACCAGGGAGGTTAAAAAAAAAAAAATCTCTACAATGAGAATTATAAAACATTGCTCAAAGAAACCAGAGATGACAAACAAATGGAAAAACATTCCATGCTCATGGACAAGAAAAATTAATATCATGAAAATGGCCATATTGCCCAAAGCAATGGACAAGTTCAATGCTATTCTTATCAAACTACCAATGACATTCTTCACAGAACTAGAAAAAACTACTTTAAAATTCATGTGAAACCCGAAAGAGCCCAAATAGCCAAGGAAATCCTAAGCAAAAAGAATACAGCAGGAGGCATCACACTCCCCAACTTCAAACTATACTACAGGGCTACAGTAATCAAAACAGCACATTAGTAGTACAAAAACAGACATATAGACTAATGGAACAGAATAGAGAGCTCAGAAATAAGGTTGCACACCTACAACCATATGATCTTTGAGAAACTTGACAAAAACAAGCAAAGGGACTCCCTATTCAATAAGTGGTGCTGGGATGCCCTTATGCGGAAGATTGAAACTGGACCCCTTCCTTACACTATATACAAAAATAAACTCAAGATGGATTAAAGACTTAAATGTAAAACCCAACTATAGAAACCCTAGAAGACAACCTAGGCAATACCATCTAGACATAGGAAGGGGCAAACATTTCATGACAGAGACATCAAAACAACTGCAATAAAAGCAAAAGTTGACAGATGGAATCTAATTAAACTAAAGAACTTCTGCACTAAAAGAGACTATCAACAGAGTAAACAGACAACCTACAGAATGGGAGAAAATATCTGCCAACTATGCATCTGACATAAGTCTAATATGCAGCATCTATAAGGAACTTAAACAAATTTACAAGAAAAAAACAAACAACTCCATTAAAAAGTGGGCAAAGGAAATGAAGAGTTTTCAAAAGAGGACATACATGTGGCAATAAGCATACGAATAAAAGCTCAACATTACTGATCATTAGAGAAATGCAAATCAAAACACAATGAGATACCATCTCACACAGTCAGATGGCTATTATTAAAAATCACAAAATAACAGATGCTGGCAAGGTTGCAGAGAAAAGAGAATGCTTATACACCATTGATGGGTTGTAAATTTATTCAACCATTGTGGAAAGCAGTGTGATGATTCCTCAAAGAGCGAAAAACAGAACTGCCATTCAACCCAGCAATTCCATTACTGGGTATACACCCAAAGGAATATAAATTGTTCTGTCATAAAGACACATGCTAATTGCAGCAGTATTCACAATAGCCAAGACACGGAATCAACAGAAATGCCCATCGATGGTAGACTGGATAAGGAAAATGTGGTACATATACACCATAGAATAGTATGCAGCCAGAAAAAAGAATGAAATCATGTCCTTTGAAGCAACATGGATGGAGCTGGAGGCCACTATCCTTAGCATACTATGCAGGAACAGAAAACCAAATCCACGTATTCCCACTTATAACTAGGAGCTAAATGGTGAGAACACATGGGCACAAAGAGGGGTACAACAGACATTGAGGCCTACCTGAGGGTGGAGGGTGGGAGGAGGGAGATGATTAGAAAAAATAACTAATGGGTACTAGGCTTATTACGTGAGTCACGAAATAATCTGTACAACAATCCCCTGTGACACAAGTTTACTTATATAACAAAACTGTACATGTGCCCCTGAACCTAAAATAACAGTTAAAAAAAGATATGTAGAAGACATTCATAGCACTATTATTCATAAGACAAACACTGAAAAATAGGCATATCCCCATAATAGATACATTTATTGCAAAATATCCACACAACATAATACTACACATTAACGAGAATGAATGATCTACAACTATAGACAACAATAAATGTAAAATTCATGGTAAGATGCTGAAGGAGCCAGACAGAAAAAAAGCATATTTTGTATGACTTAAGAAATTTTCCTCTATTCTTTCAGTATAGTTTGGGGCTGGATAAGAAAATCAACACACCATTTATTTTCATTTGAAGGTACGGAGTGTACTCTTATGTTACCTGCAGGTTAACCTCAGGAAAACATCCATCCCAAGCCCTTGAAAAGTGATTTACTACACGTAGTAACAAGGCTAATGCCAAGTCTAATGAACAGGGAGCTGGGAGTAAGACAGGACACATACTTTGGACACAGTGACAGATCTAAACCATTAACTCTAGATGGTGACCTTGGGTAATCACCATACCTCACAAATGCTTTTTCTTCTTCCTAGGTGTATTGGTCAGGAGTGTGGGCTCTGGAGACAGAATAGAGACAAGCCCTAGTTCTGCCACGTAAAGACTGAGTGACTTTAAATACTTTTACTTCACCTTATAGTCACTCATTTGTTACATCCATAAAACTGGCATTATACAGTACATAATGTAGAAGACAAAACATTTAAATATATATTTATTAACTTGTGTTTGAGTTTTTAAAAAGATAAATGGTGAGTAATCACATCATTTAAAAAATTCTACTACAGAGATGCTGGGGGAAAAAAGCTTAATAGTCTTACAGCTGAATCATATTCATCAACCAACATATTTTTTAAATCACTAATTTTATTATAACTAATATTAGTTATAGTAAAACTAACTAAATAACTTGAGAACATTCAAAGCACTTGGAAGGTCTGATCTCAGAAAACAGCACCACTATTTCTCTGCATGGCCAAACAAAAAGCCCAGGGAGTCTCCCTAACTCTCCATTATCTACACACCACAGGCACACAGCCATTGCAGGTCCTACCTGCCTGACCTGCAAACACACCCTGTCCAGGTCCATCCCTCCCTTTGCACATAGCTGCAGCCCTGGCCTCATCCACACACATCCTTCTCCTGGACTTCTGCAATATTTTCCTAATGGTTATCCCTACTCCCTATCTTGTCCCTCTCCAGACCATTCTCCACACAGCAGCCAGAGTCAGCTTCCACATCAAGAATCAGATCACATCACTCTCATACTCTAACCCTCCACACTCAGAATAAAACTCAAACTCCTTATAGGACTGAAACCATGTGGTTCCTGTCTACCCTTTCGATCTCATCTTCCACCTGTCTGCACTTATGTGCCAGGCTCCAGTCACTCCAGCTTGTCCTCTGCTCCCCGATCAATGGTGCCCACACACAGCACAGGGACACTGACAAAATGGCCTCTCCATGCCTGGCTTCTTCTTATCATTCAGGACTCAGCTCAAGTGTCACTTCCTGAGAAGGAGTCTCACTGACAACCCCATCTACAATAATCCCTGTCTCAGTCATTTTCTACTCCACCTGTTTATTTTCTTCAAAACACATATCCTCATATGAAATCACATGGCTTATTGTTTACCTGCTTACTGCCACTTTTCCCAAACTAGAATGACAGCTCCAGGGACCCTGCCTATCTTATTCTCTGTGCTGTTTCCTCAGTGCCTACTTTGGTACTTCACATATAATCACTTAAATAATATTACTTAATTGAAGGAATTGTTGCCTATTTAAGAGACCAAAGAAGACAGACATTTAAGCTGAGTAGCAGGAGCAACTATCAATGAAATTAGATATTAAATGATTCAAAACTGTAAGGTCTTGTACATCCATAGCAGAGCTTTTCAAACATGGATGATGTTATAGTCTGAATATCTGTGACCCCCCCGCCTCAAATTCATGTTAAAACCTAATACCAAGGTGATGGTATTAGAAGGTGAGGCTATGAGAGGTGTTTAGGTCATTAGGCCTCTGTCCTCTGTCACTAACTGAGATTAGTGCTGTTATCAAAGAGACTCCAGAGAGCTAGCTAGCCCTTTCCACCAAGGGAGGTTATAGTAAGAGGTCATCCATCTATGAAGGAAGTGGGCCCTCACCAAAACACTGAAGCTGCCAGTGCCTTAATTTTGGATTTCTCAGCCTCCAGAAATAAATTTCTGTTGTTTATCAGCTACCAAGTTATGATCTTTTGTTATAGTAGCTCAGAATGAACTAAGATGAGTACCAGACCAACTGAAGATATTACTTTAAATGGAAACACCTCCCATCCCACCTCCCTGGTTTTGATTCAGCAGATCTAGGGTAGGTCCAAGTATCTGCTATTTAAACGAGCACCTCCTGATGAATTTGATGAAGTGATCCATAGACCACACTTGGAAAAATCCTGACCTCAGTTCATATTTGGCCAGGCGCAGTGGCTCACGCCTGTAATCCCAGCACTTTGGGAGGCCAAGGTGGGCAGATCACTTGAGGTCAGGAGTTCAATACCAGCCTGGCCAACATGGTGAAACTCTGTCTCTACCAAAAATTCAAAAATTAGCTGGGCGTGGTGGTGGGCACCTGTAATCCCAGCCACTCAGGATACTGAGGCAGGAGAATCGCTTGAACCAGGCGGCAGAGATTGCAGTGAGCCAAGATCACGCCACTGTACTTCCAGCCTGGGTGACAGAGCGAGACTCCATCTCAAAAAAAAAAAAAAAAAAAAAAAAAAAAAATAGTTCACCATAGTTGCTAAGGGAGGAGATTTTAAGGTTTCTGCCCACAAATAAATGAGGTTAAAAAAGCATTCAATCTTTTGCTACTAAGTAAAAGAATATACAATATGGAAGATGTAAAGAAAAAAGTTCATCTCATGTTTCCCAACTTTCTGAATACTCTCGAAATACAAAACTTTTTTTTTTTTTTTTTTTTTT
>NW_016819424.1:39822-45024 GCF_001698545.2 Rhinopithecus bieti | reverse complement strand
AAAAAAAAAAAAAAAAAAAAAAAAAAAGAATAGTTCACACTTGAGCACCATTAATTTAATGCCTACCATGCAGAGTTCTGGGACATCTGGAATATCCCTATTAATGTAATTACTCGAATGTACACTACTTTTCTAAGGGGGAGGGAAGACTGCTTTCCCACATGAGATCATACTTAAACTCCAGAGTATTCCTGGTGGTCAGGAGAATTGGGTATTTTTATCCTGTTGTATAGACTGATCTGAAGGAAGGGTAGTGACTTACCTAAAGTGTCCCCATGATGGGATCTGGATCTTTTGACTTTTGCTTCAGTAGCCTGTCTAGCAGATTCAACACCACACCTGGTTCTTCTCTACAAACTACTGGTTCTGTGCTGCACAGTCAACACCCTTGTCTCACATTAACTAGATAGGAGAGTAAGAGGACAAGAAAGCACATGGAATGAGGAGGAAGGTAAGAGGATGAAAAAGCACATGAAAACAGGGGATGGGGTGATGATATCTTTCCTATTCCCATTCAGTTACTTGGAAGCTGTGCAATGATGCTTTTCATCTTCCTCAGCTCTATCCCACAACCCTCTCCCACACACAGAATGACAGTGAAGTTGTCACCTAGTGGAAATGTGGGCTTCTCCCTGCTTGCTATTACAATTCCAAGTATTCTCTCTGTAGTCATGCTATTACATTAATATATGACATGAAAACCACAATCCGTAAGTGAACAAATCAATAAACTGGACTTCCTCAAAGTCAAAAACTTTTGCTTTTCCAAATATATGGGTAAGAAAATGAAAATACAAGTCCCTGACTAGGAGAAAGTGTTTAAAATCATATATCTGATGAAGGACTTGTACCAGAATATAGAAAATATCACAAAAGTCAGAGGAAAACAGACACTTAAGTAAACAAATGGGCAAAATATTTGAATATACATTCCATTAAAGAAGATATATACATATACAAATGTCAAGTAAACACATGAAAAGATACTCAACAACATTAATCATTAGGGAAATATAAATGAAAACTGCAATGAAATACTTCTATATTCTTGTAAGAATGGCCAAAATTAAAGAGACTGACCATATCAAGCACTGGCAAGGTTGGGGAGGATAAAACTTTCATACACTGCTGGTGACAGCAGTGATACAACCACTTTGGAAACAGCTTGGCAGTTTCTTACAATGTTAATCTTATATCTACCATATATCCAGCAATTGCACTCCTAAATATATACCCCAAAGAAATAACGCATATGTTTATGAAAAGACTTATTCACATATGTTCATATCAGCTTTATTTATAAGTGTCCCAAATTAGAAACAACCCAAATATCCATCAACAGGTGGATGGATAAAACAAATAGTGGTATAGCCATATACTGGAATGCTATTAAGCAATAACAAAGAATAAACTACTGCTATATGCAAAGAAATGGATAAATCTAAAATTAAATAGGGTGAATGAAAAAAGTCAGATTCCTCTTAGAAAAAACCTCTGTATGATTCCACCTTTTTTTTTTTTCTTTTTTCCTTTCTCGCAGGACGGAGTCTCGCTCTGGTCGCCAGGCTGGAGTGCAGTGGCGGATCTCAGCTCACTGCAAGAAGCTCAGCGTCCCGGGGTTACGCCATTCTACTGCCTCAGCCTCTCGAGTAGCTGGCACTACAGACGCACGACACCTCGCCCGGCTTGTTTTTTGTATTTTTTTTTTTTTTTTTAGTAGAGACGGGGTTTCACCGTGTTCGCCAGGATGGTCTCGATCTCCTGACCTCGTGATCCGCCCGTCTCGGCCTCCCAAAGTGCTGGGATTACAGGCTTGAACCACCACGCCCGGCCAACCTATGATTCCACTTAAATACATTTCTAGTACATAAAACCAAATCTATAGTGACAGAAATGTGTTTGCCTGGAGACAGCGCAGTAGGAGGGGTAGGGAGCCCAGGTACTATAGAACTGAAAATGTTATTTCCTGGGAAATAATAATAATAATACTCAGGCTTATCTGGTTATTTTAGGAGATGTGACTAGGTATCATTATAATTGGGCAAACTATCAAGTAATCGTTATTTTCAAAAATACTAAATTCTTGTACCTGACATTTAACTAACACTTAGTAAATTCCTGGCCTCTTAAAAAATTACATTGCAGAATGGATGAAAACACGCTAACCATGAAAGCATGCATATTACAATCTCAAATTGCTATGAAGATCTTCTAACCAACTGCATATTTCAACTTCCATCTGAGATACATGGGAATAATGAACTATTATTTACACAGTCAGAAAACTATGTGTAAATTTATTGCAAATGCATGTTAAATATCAAGTTCCTTCCCCAACTGAACAATTCATTGCTTTAAGAAAGGTATCGGCCGGGCGCGGTGGCTCAAGCCTGTAATCCCAGCACTTTGGGAGGCCGAGACAGGCGGATCACGAGGTCAGGAGATCGAGACCATCCTGGCTAACACGGTGAAACCCCGTCTCTACTAAAAAAATACAAAAAAATTAGCCGGGCGAGGTGGCGGGCGCCTGTAGTCTCAGCTACTCGGGAGGCTGAGGCAGGAGAATGGCGTGAACCCGGGAGGCAGAGCTTGCAGTGAGCTGAGATCTGGCCACAGCACTCCAGCCTGGGCGGCAGAGCAAGACTCCGTCTCAAAAAAAAAAAAAAAAAAAAAAAGAAAGGTATCGCCAAATGGGCCTCAAGGGATACTACAAAGCATGTAGCTGCTGATGCACGCAATGAAGTCCACCTGTTGAGCCTCTTTTCCAATGATGAGATCAAAGTGCCTGCTCTACTTTTAGACTACTTTGTGAACTACACAGGTACTATTCTACAACACACTTCTGTTCAGATCTATGAACTCACTTGAGCCAGGAATCATATCCCACCAAGGATGGAAGTGCTAGAGATCTCCTGAGGACTGCTGTCCTTCAAGTCTGAAGTAAAAGCTTCAGCAGCCATCATGACCCAGATCATCAGAAGCCACCTCCTTCAGACACCTGATATAAGCTTAGTTGCCCCCATGAGGTGCTTCCTGGGGAGAGACAGGCTCCAGCAATCACTATGCTTTATTGAAGTGACTCTGTGCCTGTAACCATGCTGGGCACTGAGTTAGTGACCAATGACACTGATACAATTGGGTAGTGATCGTAACAACCAGAAGGTACAATGAGTTTCTCACCAGGGCCTTTTCTTCTCCTTTCCATTTATCACCTAATAACAACTTTAAAAAAGAATGGGAAAATGGCCTGAGCCCTTGGTAGAGGAACACAACTACCACCAACCTGTAGCCCAACACCAAGGAATCTGGCAGTGGGGACACATACCCCATCTTTCCCTCACTCACTTGCTAGTATCTCCCATTGGCCAAACCCAACTGGAAGCCTAAGGAGAAGGGATCTGAGTTGGTGTAGTCTATAAGGATCAGACCTGTGGAGCACAGAGTACGGTGGTGAGGGGTGGAGTGTAGCTTTGAAGAGACAAATTGAGGCTATCCATCACAGTATCTAATATACAACTGTGCTGTAGGCTGAATAACACTCCTCTACCCCAAAGAAATCCATGTCCTAGTCTCTGGAACAAGTGAATATGTTACATTACATGGTAAAATGAACTTTACAGGTGTGATTAAGTTAATGATCTTAAAATGGTGAGGTTATTCTGGATCATCTGGGTGGGCCTGATATAACTACAAGTGTCTTTATGAGGGAAACAGGGAGGCAATAAAATCGGAGAAGTAGATGTGACCACAACATGGAGGTTAGAGTAATGTGAGGGCATGAACCAAGGAATGCAAGCAGCTTCTAGAAGCTGGAAAAAAACAAAAATTCATTCTATACTAGAACTTCCAGAAGGAACATAGCCCTGCTGACACCTTGATTTTAGCCCAGTGAGACCCACTTTGGACTTTTGAACTCCAAAACTGTAAAATAATAAATTTGTGTTGTTTTCAAAAAATAAAAGAATAAGAAATAGACTGAATCCATAAAGCACCCATCGTCCCATAACAACCACAGGGCTATCTATCATCTTGCACCTGTGTTATCACTGCAGGTTGCAGCAATCCTGTGGGTGAGCATCCTCATTCTCATTTTACAGAAGGGGACGCTGGGCTCTGAGAGTCCTTACCTGTCTCATCCTCCCACGTCCCGCCTTTATATAGAAAGTTGCCCCAGGACACCCGGAGCAAGACACCACACTCACTGGGGCCAGGAGGGTCCCAGCTCTCTCTCATGAGACCGCCCGGGCAACTTGTGCCAAAGCGGGAACGAAGGAACTTGGATCTGGGCTCCTTTCGTCTCTCCACACCCCCGGAAGGTTCAGCCCCCACCGCGGGGCACCTACACCCTCAGTTGAGTCCCAAACACCTGAAGGAAGGACCCTGCTCTTCTTGCCCGGTCATGTTGGCCTCTATTTTAAAAGTCTCCACGGTCGCCGCAATGACGTCAGGTTTCTATGGCAACCGTGATACGCAGGCTGGTCCAGCACACCGGAAATGCCGTAGAGTGGCCTTTTGACTCCTTGCCTTTCGCTAAGAGAAAATGCCTTCACTCTTCAGGCGGCTTCCTGGGTAGCTATAATAATTAGAGGAACTAGGCTGGGACGGAGCCAATTGATAGAATTCTGCCAGGTTTGATGGAACAATCTCCTGGTTGTCAATAGTTTTGCTTAAAAGTGACAGTAGAGGAATATCACCAGTGCACAGAGACCTGGAGCTCTTGGAGATGAGCTAACTCACTGAGGAGGAGCATGTACAATTCACACACCATACTAAAGCAGTTATCCATCTGTGGCAGAAAACTAAGACTGTCTATAATCGTGTGACTAAAAGATCTAGGAACAAAAAAATATGTCATTTAAGATATCTCAGAGTTATTTCAGTAATGTAAGCCTAAAATAATATAGTCATTTAGTAGACAGGAACCTAATCAATTCAACCATACAATGGTTTGTCTTGAGAAAATTATTATCCTTCATTCCTGCATGTGGAGGGACATTCATGACCACAACATTTCTAGACTTTCTATACACTCAATCCTTTTCTGTCACAGGAGGAACTTATCTAATTGGTGAGCTGAGAAGAAGAAAAAGGGGCTGCACTGCCCAGGCTGCCTCCCTTCAAAATTCTTGGAAGTAAGCTGCTCTTCAGGGGCACCTGTTCTTCCCTGCCCTCAGAGGTGGACCTTTTTTTTTTTTTTTTTTT
>NW_016819424.1:33924-38852 GCF_001698545.2 Rhinopithecus bieti | reverse complement strand
CTAGCTGGGCGAGGTGGCGGGCGCCTGTAGTCCCAGCTACTCGGGAGGCTGAGGCAGGAGAATGGCGTAAACCCGGGAGGCAGAGCTTGCAGTGAGCTGAGATCCGGCCACTGCACTCCAGCCTGGGCGACAGAGCGAGACTCCGTCTCAAAAAATAAAAAATAAAAAATAAAATAAAAATAAAAAATAAAAAAAAGAGAAGATATTGGAGAAGATGACTTAGATTTGCTGGCATGTGGGCTTCCTATGAAGGATCCACAAAATTGAAAAAGATTTATCCACCAAGTACTGCCATGATGGGAAAATCATAAAGGCCAAGGACTGCAATGCATATCAAGCTGCTGTCTGGTGCAGGAGTCCTGTCTATGTGTTCTCATGGAAAGTAGCTTCCTTGCAAGGCAATTCCCTGTAGCAGGAGAAAGAGTTTCAAGATCTCTTCTTTCAGAAACACTTCTCAAAGTACGTAAATAACCCTTGTTCAGAATGAATAGTCACTAAGCCAAAGCCAATCTCTGAGGCTTTCCCCGTGGAGGCATTTGTGACAACACTCTGTCAGTACCTTAATTCATATGATTGCAATAGAGGCTCATCTCATGGAATTAGGTTCTAAATTCAAAGAGTAGGTTGAAAATCATATATTGTGATAGCTTCCATTGAAAATTCCTTCAAGAAGGAATTGATTAAATATTCAGAAATTTGTACACACACATAAACAAACACAGAAACTATACTCAAAATTATTAATATAACAATGTCCCACCAAGCCTTCAAGGATAAGAGAATCCCTTTGACATCCAATGATAACAAAGTACAGAAAAAGGTGAAAAGTTCACCCCAACCATGTTTTAGATAACCATTTCTACCTAACAAACACCCCAAAACAAACCATTTATTATCTTTCGGAAATCTGAGTGTTGACTGAGCTCAGCAATGTGTTTTCTGCTGCATGTGGTGTCTGTTTCACGGGGCTGTGAGGCTACACTCCACTGGGACATCCAAGAGAGTTTACTCACATGAAAGACAATTGGTGCTGATGCCACCTGCAGCTCAGCTGGGGTTGCTTCCTGGAGCACCTTGGTTCAACACAGAGTCCCCATGTTTAGGGTAACCAGATAAAATAGAGGATATCCAGTTAAATCTAAATTCCAGATAAAATGAATAATTTTAATGTAAGTATGATGGTTAATTTTATGCATCAACTTGACTGGGCCATGGTACCCATATATCTCATCATCATTATTCTGAGTGTTTCTGTAAGGATGTTTTGGATGAGATTAACATTTAAATTAATGGACTTTGAATAAAGCAGACTGCCCTCTATAATGTGGGTGGTCCTCATCCAATCATCTGGAGACCTGAATAGAGAGAAAATCTGACATCCCTGAGCAAAAGGGAATACTACTAACAGATAGCCTTCAGAATTGAATTGCAACATTGGATCTGCCTTATTCTCCAGTCTGCAAGCCCACCCTACGGAGATTGGACTTTCAGCCTCCAGTAATCATGTGAAACATTTCCTTAAAATGAATCTCTATCTCAAACACACACACATGCCCTACTGGTTCTGTTTCTCTGGGTGTGGCATGCAATATTATTTCATTTATCTGAATGCAACTGGGAATTCTGTATTTTTATTTGCTAAATCTGGCAACCCTAGGAGAGGAATCTCTGGATATGTAAGTTTACCGACAGTCTGAATGACACTTCCAATGGGGCAGGTGTGGAGAAAACGAGCGGTTCAGATTGGCAAGACAAAAGCTGTTAATAACTAGTGCTGGTGAAGAAGAAACAGACTCATACACCCTATTGGTGCCACACCAATGTGTCCGTTTTCTGAGGCCAGTATTATTACATCTTAATAACTTGAATGGACTTTGTGCAGAAGTCCTGTTTCCACCAACAAGGGAGTTTCAGCTGATGGTTTAGAAAAGGCTCATCAAAGTGACTCTGATGTGCGTGCTGGTTAAGGGGTCTTGGCTGAAAAGGCAGGTAAATTTGTCACATGAGTTCCTGCTCTAGGGAGGAAAGACAGCTACCATTTATGGAGCAGATTGTTTAGAGGTGCCCAGTTCCAGGTTCTTCACCTTCATAGTTGGATTTAATCTCGACAGCCCTGCTAGGGAGGTATCACTATCCTTTCTTCATGAATGTAAGTGACTACAAAGCAAGTACTCCTAACCATAGAGCTGGATGGCAAAGAGGTTTCTCACCACACCCACTGCCAAAGTCAGGGATAGAACCTGCCAGCTTGGGTACCTTGAGTTGCTGGTGAAAGCGCTTCAGCAAATGTATGAAGACATGTACCGCTGTGAGGTTAATTTCTATTTTCCCATGTTTACCCTCCCTACAGAAGGGAGCCAGGCTTTGTCCCCCTTCCCCTTGCCTGAGGGGAGGTTTATGGCAGGGATGGAAGCAGAAGCTGTCTGAAGTCATTATTTCTTCCATCCTCTGTGAAAATCTAAGCTTAAAGAAAGTGTTGGCCTACTTGCACCTGGTAGGGAGGGAAGGGCCTTTGAGGACACAGAAAGGGAATAGGAAGAAAGTTTTCTTCCAGATAAGGAACAGGTCAGAGGTCTACAAATCCCTCCAGGAGTAAGAACATGAGCACTGGTGCATATCAACACCTGAGGTGGATCCATGGATGATTCATTGAGGCTGTGCATTCAGCCTTGAAAGAGATTTTCTTGTTTGGATGGCAGGATGGATGAAGCAGGGTCAGGGTTCCTCAAGACACCAAGAGAAATGGTCAGTTCTGCCCTGAGCAGTAGGGAAACATGATTGATGATGGCAGAGTTCTCCCAGGATGTATCTAAAGGATACATTCCTACAAATGATCATCTTTGTCAAAGAGTATGACCATTTAACATATTAAGTATTTGCTGTCTAGTTGAAAGTTAAAATCTCCTTACTAGTGAATATCCCAACCAATTCCAAGATGAGAGCACTCATTTTTTTAGATTTGTGCAATAATGGCTTTCCCAACTTTATTAATATTTGCTGATGAAATATTCTATGCTGTAATGTTAGAATGTTTCATTTTTCTCTATTTCCATGTAAACGGCATATTTCACATGTGCATTTTTAATGCAAACATAATGGTTCCACTTTATGCCTCAAGATATGTCCTGGAATAATCGTAGAGTTTGGCAAGACAACCAGATCAGTAAGTTTGTATTTTTGTTGTGTCCTGTTTAAATTGAAATTATGGAGTCAGGATAACTCCACACACTGCCAGGAGAGGAGAAATTGGTACAAGCTCTTTGCGGAGACACTGCACAGCATCTGTGAGAGAAGCAAGGAAGGCCCTGTCAGGTGCAGCCCTCTCATGTCTGCACTTCAGAGAGTTTTGCATGAATGCAAACCTGGTCACAGCAGCGTGGCTAAAATATAGTTCCAAAATTGCCTGATTAAAGAGACTTCAGAAATGCTATTTTAGCGTAAAATCTCCATAAGTGGTATCTTAATATACTACTTCTATAGTTGGAGCTTAAAATATGTGAAGAAATTATGTGTTCTGTTCAGGAGTGTATAGTCACATGCCCTCTAACGACATTTCAGTCAATGATGAGCCGCATATATGACGGTGGTCCCATTAGATTATAATATTGTATTTTTACTGTAACTTTTCTATGTTTAGATTGTTTACCATTGTGTTACAATTGCCTACAGTATACAGTACGGTAACTTCCTACAGGTTTGTAGCCTAGGAGCAATAGGCTATACCGTCTAGCTTAGATGTATAGTAGGTTATACCGTCTAGGTTTGTGTAAGTACACTTTATGATGTTTGCACAATGACACATTTGTCAGAACGTATCCCTGTTGTGCAATGCATAACTATGTTCATGAATAATAAATATGGAACAAAACATTAGAATGGTAAAAAAAAAAATTGATTTGGATAATGGTTCCCTCAGGGATAAGACAATCAGAGAAGATATATAGAGGTATTTACTCTGTAATATTTGACTTGGTTGTATACATGTTTGCCTATTATGGTATTTATTGTAAGTTTTTAAAGGCCTGAAATCTAACATATTTGACACGAATAAATCTCTAATGGGCCTTATCTCTGATTAACAAGTAATCAATTGTGCACTTAGAAAATATGGAAAATGCACTCATATACCAGTATGAACATATTCATAACATTTAACCCCACCATGGACTAGTGAAAACTGTAATCATGGTGGTGTGTTTCCTCCAGTTGTCATCTACACACATGTGTGTACATGTGCGCACACACACTGTATATGCATTGAATACGGATTTGATTTAACTGGAATGTATCCATTTTCCTTAAGTGTGTAACTACAAAGTTAGTGGCTGAAAGCTACATCCACATATAAGGTCATAGGTCTGTAGGTCAGAAGTCTGGCACTGTATGACCTTGTTCTCAATTTAGGGGCTCACAAAGCTGAAATCAAGGTATCTATGTAGACTTGACCGAGATCTTTTGTCTGGAGGCTCTGGGTAAAAATTTGCTTCCAAGATCATCCTTGTTGCTGGGAGAAGTTATTTTCTCAAGGCTATTGCACTGCAGCACACCCCACCTCCCAGTTTGCTTGACGGCTATGATCTTAGAGTCTTCTTAGCTCCTAGGGGCTACTCCAGTTCCCTGATATGTGACCTCCTTCTTCCAGCCAGCAATGGTGTGTTGAATGCTCTCTGGGTTCTGATTCTTTGATTTCCTCTCCTCTGAACAGCCAGAAAAAAATTATCTGCTTTTAAAAAGCTCATTTGATTAGGTCAGCCCCCCGCCAAACTGCCACCCTTTTATCATAAAACAGAACATAATCATGTAAGTGATATCACATTCTATTAACTGGTTCCACCCACACTCAGAGAAGAGGGGATTATACAAGATTGAGAGGGTCATTGAAGCTCATTTTAAAATTCTGCCTGCCACAAGGAGATTCATACCAAAAA
>NW_016819424.1:18641-31513 GCF_001698545.2 Rhinopithecus bieti | reverse complement strand
AAAAAAAAAAAAAAAACAAAAAACAACAACAACAATAAAAGTGGTTCTCTTTTTTTCCCCTTCAAATGTACTGATCCGCCTGTGTCTTCTCAGGCCCATTGAGACTCCAGACCCCTTTGTGAGACAATGACTGTATGATCCTTGCATTCCCAGAGAGCTGGATGGCTCCTGCTGACCAACTTTCTGAGTCCGGTGGATTCGTTCAAGGGATCAGGAAGGTAGATCCTCCTTCGGGAGAGGGCTGTGTCTGGGCAGAGGGCTGTGTCTGGGCAGGAGCTGGAACTCACAGGTTCTGTTCAGATCCAGCAGTGATAGACAAGGAGATATTCAGTTGTAGAATAAGGTGGTTCACAGAGTAGCTTCTTTCAAAAGAATTAATGGGCCAGCCCGGTGGCTCACGCCTGTAATCCCAGCACTTTGGGAGGCTGAGGCAGGTGGATAACGTGAGGTCAAGAGTTTGAGACAAGCCTGGCCAACATGGTGAAACCCCATCTCTACTAAGAATACAAAAATTAGCTGGGCATGGTGGTGCATGCCTGTAATTCCAGCTATTCGGGAGGCTGAGGCAGGAGAATCACTTGAACCCAGGTGATGGAGGTTGCAGTGAGCCGAGATCATGCCACTGCACTCCAGCCTGGGTGACAGAAGGAGACTCTGTCTCAAACAACAACAACAAAATTTTAAGGTAGCCCCCTGGCAAACTGAGAAAAGCTGTCTCTATTGAGGGCTAGGCAAGGGGCTTCTGAGAAATCACTGCAGCTACACAGGAGTGACTGGGGGAGAAGGATGAAAGGAAAGTCCTTGGATGAGGTCTGTTCTTTAGGGCTGTAAGGGAAAAGGAACCCCATGTCCAGCATAATCTGCCCAAAACAAGTGTAATAATTCATGGTTGTGGCAAAGCCTGGGTGACCATTTCATGCAGCAAAACAGTGGTTAGAACTTTTGATGAATGCTGCAGCATTTGTCTTCTTTCCTGATGTGCTGGCAAAACTAATCACAAGCAATTTTCAATGTGAAATAGGAAATACCAAATAAATCAGCCAGTGAATAAGGATCCCAGGAAAACCAGCAGTAGCCCCTCCACCCAAGGCTGAACTGGAGGCCAAGAGTCTGAAAGGCAGTTTCAAATGCTAGGGTAATAATGCAGACTTTAAAGAGAACATGAGATGTGGGTAATAATGAAGTCACTCCGTTGCCAGGTCAACAGACAGTGAGCTTCTCTGTTCTGACTCCCTTTCAAGTTTAGGCTCAAATCAACCATCACTGTGAACTTTGAGTGAAAGAGGAGACGACAACAAGGAGAATTTGCGGCTGTGGGGCTGTGTGTGGGAAGCCTCCTCTTAGAACGCTTACAATTGATGGAGCCCCTGCTCTTGGCAGAGTGAAGAGGACCTTCTTTGAGTGGAAAAACCTATCTATCACAATGCTTGGTTGGTCAGACATGATTCTCTATTACTGTTTCATGTTGCAGCTAATCTTCTCTCTTCTGCTCCTCATGACATTAGTGTTACGCATGGTCTTCCAAATTTGGAAACAACATTGAACAACTTAACTTCAGGATATGAAAGATTTTCAAACTTAGTGGATATCTGCAACTTTCAGAAGAAGAGAACAAGGAATGCACTAAAAGGGAAAAGGACATGTACTTCATTACCATTGTCTTGGAATATAATAACTGACTGGTTTCATTCACAGAACCATGGATCTCCATGTTATTTGGGGTAAAAGCAGAAAACATAAAGATATAGCAAATTTCCTGGTCTCTGCCTCTGCATATTTTTTGTAATTACCTAAAAGGTTCCCATTTTATACAGATTTTGTAAAAACTCCTTACAGTAAATACCATTTATAATGTGGCAGAGATTATATTAGGTGCTCTACTTGTGTTATTTAACCCTCACTAGAAGCCTATGAATTAGGCACCACAATTATGCTCATTTTACCAAAGAGGAAATGGAAGCTGAAGGGGCGTGTTTGTGGCATCAGCTTATTATTTATAAGTGGCAAGGCTGGGACTCAAATCCAGACCATAAGACACCCAGACATGCTCTCAAGCCCTAAGATGTTCCCTGGTGGGCAAAGAATGTCTGTCTTCTATCGTCCTGAATGCACAACTTGGTAAGGTGGATTGATTTCTGGTTGTTACCTCAATTTTCCCTTAGCTTAGCATCAAACTTCTTTGAGGCTGCAGTCTGGGGCCAGAGTAAAGACAACCAAGCCTCTTAACATTTCATAAATAGCCCAATGACACACTTGTATAGAGTAGAAGAATTCTTTACATGTCAGCAAATAACGTTTAGTTTATTTTTAAGAGATTCTTCTTTGAAACACATTGCCTCATAAGTTCATGTGGAGATGATTTAAAAGACAAATATACATTCTTTGGGATTTTGTACACAGGTAGTCATGTCATCTGAAAATAGGGATACTTTTATTTCTTATTTTCCAATCTATGTGCCTTTCATTTTATTTTCTTGCCTTATCACAATAACTAGAATTTCCAGCAGTATGTTGAATAAGAGTGCTTAGAGCAGACATTCTTGTCTTGCTCCCTATCTTAGGAGGAAATCATTCAGTTTTTTCACCATTAAGTACAGTCTTAGCTGTAGACCATTTGTAGATGCTCGGTATCAAGTTGAGTAAGTTTCCTTCTATTCCTAACTTACTGAGAGTTTTAGCATTTTATTATGAATAAGTGCTGCATTTTGTCAAATGCTTTTCTGCATCAATTGATACAGTATTATTTTTCTACTTGGTGGATAACATTAGTTTATTTTTGAATGTTGAAATGGCCCTCCATCTCTGGAATAAATGCTGCTTGGTTATGGTTAATAATTCTTATTTTATTTTATGTAACATTTATTTTAAGTTCAGGGGTACATGTGCAGGTTTGTGACATAGGTACACTTGTGTCATGGGGATTTGTTGTACAGATTATTTCATCACCCAGGTGATTAAGCCTAGTACATAGAAAAAATAACAATAGTTATTTTTTTCTGATCCTCTCCCTCTTCCCCCACTCCACCCTCTGAATGGCCCCAGTGTGTGTTGTTCCTTTCTATGTGGCCATGTGTTCTCATCAGTTAGCTCCCACTTATAAGTGAGAATATACAGTATTTGGTTTTCGGTTCCTGCATTAGTTTGCTAAGTATAATGACCTCCAGCTCCGTCCATGTTCCTGCAAAGGACATGATCTCATTCGTTTTTATGGCTGCATCATATTCCATGGTGTATATGTACCCACATTTTCTTTATCTAGTCTATCATTGATAGGCATTTAGGTTGATTCCATGTCCTTTCTATTGTGAATAGTGCTGTCATGAACATACGCGTGCATGTGTCTTTATTTATTTATTTATTTATTTATTTATTTTAAGAGGGCGTCTCACTCTGTGGTCCAGCCTGGAGTGCAGTGGCACAATCTCGGCTCACTGAAACCGCTGCCTACTGGGTTCAATCCATTCTCCCGCCTCAGCTTCCTGAGTAGCTGGGATTATAGGCATGCACCACCATGCCCAGCTAATTTTTGAATTTTTAGTAGAAACGGGGTTTTATCATGTTGACAAGGCTGGTCTCGAACTCCTGACCTCAAGTGATCTGCCCCTCCTTGGTCTCCCAAAAGCTGGAATTACAGGTGTGAGCCACCATGCCCAGCTATGTGTCTTTTAATAGAATAATTTATATTCCTTTGGGTATATGTCCAGTAATCAGATTGCTGGGTTGAATGGTATTTCAGTTTTAGGTCTTTGAAGCAGTCTTTTACATATTACTAAATTCTATTTGCTAAGGATTTTGTGCCTATATTCATGGAGAATATTGCTATGTAGTTTTCTTTTTTGTACTGTGTTTGTATAGGTTTTGATATCAGGGAAATACCAACTTCATAAAATGAAAGTGTTCCCTTCTCTGCAATTTTGTGGAAGATTTTGAAGAGGACGGGTGTAAATTCTTCTTTAAATGTCTGGTATCGTTCTCCAGTGAAGTCATCTGATCCTGGGCTTTTCTTCATTTGAATGTTTTTGATACTTATGCAATATGTTTGCCAGTTATAAGTATATTCAGATTTTAAATTTCTTAATGATTCAGTTTTGGTAGGTTGTATGATTTGAGGAATTTCGCCATTTCCTCTAGGGTATCCAATTTGTTAGAATATAATTTTTCACAGTATTTTTTTTATAATCACACTTATTTTTGTTTTTAAATGATAAATAACAATTGTGCATGTTTATGGGGTACAATGTAATGTTGTAATCTATGTATACACTGAAGAAAGATCCCACCAAGCTAATTAACATATCCATAACCTCACCAACTTATCATTGCTTTTTTGCAGTGAGAACATTAAAAACCTATTCTTGTATCAATTTTGAAATATACAATACATTATTATTAACTGTGGTCACCATGCAGTGCAATAGATAAATAAAACTTATTCCTGCAGTCTAACTGAAACATTGTACCTTTGATCAACATCTCCCTGTTGCCCATCCCTCCCATCACCGCCAGACTCTTATAATCATTTTTATTTCTGTGGCATCAGTTGCAATGTCTCCTCTTTCATTTCTTTGTGTATTTTTCTTTTTCTTTTTTCTTTCTTTCTTTTTTTTCTTTTTTTTTTTTTGGAGACAGAGTCTCACTCTGTTGCCCAGGCTGGAGTGCAGTGGCAAGATCTCGGCTCACTGCAACCTCGGCCTCCTGGGCTCAAGCGATTCTCCCACATCAGCCTCCTGAGAAGCTGGGACTACAGGCACATGCCACCATGCCTGGCTAATTTTTGTATTTTTTGGTAGAGACAGGGTTTCACTATGTTGGCCAGGCTAGTCTTGAATTCCTGACCTCAAGTGAGGCACCCACCACAGCCTCCCAAAGTGTTGGGATTACAGGCGTGAGCCACCACAACCGGTTCCTCTTTCATTTCTGATTTTAGTTGAATCTCCTTTCTGTGTTTGTAGTAAATCTAGCTAAGAGCTTGTCAATTTTATTGATCTTTTCAAAAAGTCAACTGTTTCATTGATCTTCTTCTATTTTTTAAATTCTCCATTTCATTTATCTCTGCTCTAATTTTTGTCATTTCATTCCTTCTGCTAATTTTGGATTTTGTTTGTTCTTTTTCTAGTTCCTAAATGTGTAAGTTGTTGATTTGAGATCTTTGTTTTTTCTAATGTAAGTATTTACTGCTATAGACTTTCTTTCCTCTTGGTACTACTTTCACTATACCCATAAGTTTAGAATGTTGAGTTTTCATTTGTCTCAAAATATATTCCAATTTCTCTTGTGATTCCTTCTTTTGTCTATTGACTAACAGTGTTGATTAATTTCCATGTATTTGTGGATTTTTCAGTTTTCCTTCTGCTACTGATTTTTAGTTTATTTCCAGTGTGGTCAGAAAATATACTTTGTATGGTTTCTCAGTCTTCTTAAATGTGTTAAGACTTGTTTTGTGGTGGAAAACATTTTCTATCTTGGATAATGTTCTGTACGCACTTGAGAAAAATGTGTATTCCCCTGTTGTCGAGTGCAGAATTTTGTGTATATTTGTTAGGTCCAATTAGTCTACAGTGTTGTTCAAGTCCTCTGTTTCCTTATTGATCTTCTCTCTGGTTTTTCTGTCCATTATTGAAAGTGAAATACTGAAGTCCTCTACTATTATTGTATTGCTGACTATTTTTCCCTTCAATTCTGTTTATGTTGGTTTCATATATTTGGGAACTCTGATGTTAGGTGTATATATATTTATAATTGTTATATATTCCTGATGAATTGACTCTTATCATTGTATGTTTTCTTTGTCTCTTGTAACAGTTTTTAGTTAAAATCTATTTTGTCTGATATAAATATGGCAACCTCTGCCCTCTGTTTACCATTTGTATGAAATATCTTTTCCCATCTTTTCACTTTCAGACTACATGTATCCTTAGATCTAAAGTGAATCCCTTTTAGACAGAAAATAGTTAGATCTTTTTTTTTTAAATCCATTCAGTCAATCTATGTCTTTTGATTGATAGGTTTAATCTGTTTGCCTGTAAAGATATTACCGATAGGAAAAGATTTACTATTGCTGTTTTGTTGTATTCTGTTTCTCTTATAGCTATTTTGTCCTGCTTTTCTCTCCTACCCTATTCCTTTGTATTTCATTGAGTTTTGTAGTGACTGCTTTGATTCTCTTCTTTTTTTTTCCTCTAAAGGTATTTTCTTCATTGTTATCATTGGGATTATATAAAACACACTTAAGTTATAGCAATCTATTTTAAACCGATGCCAACTTCAATCACGTACAAAACCTCTACTCCTTAAATATCCACCCCCCAACTTACCGATGTCACAAATTATATCTGGTTATATTGTGTATGATTAACACAGACATTGGGTTACTTCTTATGCTTTTGTCTCTTAAATTCTGTATCGGCACTAAAAGTGATTCATACACTAACATTACAACACTATAGGATCCTATATTTGTGTACATATTAACCTTCATCAGAGAGTTTTATGTTTTCAAATGATTTCATGTTGCTAGTCTAGCATCCTTTTATTTCTACTTGAAGGACTCGCTTTAGCATTTTCCTTAAGGGCAGGTCTAGCAATGAGGAACTCCCTCAGCTTTTGTTTATGTTTAAAAGTCATAAGGACTTTTAAGAACATAGGTGGCTGTCTCCAGCTGTTCCAGTCATGGTTTTAATTTATTTTTTATTTACTTTATTGACAGGCTGAGAGCACTGATTCTGGATCCAGTTTTGCCTATATCCTGGTTTTGCAACTCATTAGCTGAACAACCTCAGGGAATTTGCTTAACCTGTGTGTGCCTCATTTTCCTCCCTTATAAAGTGGGGTCATTGATAGCATAGCCTTGTAAACCCCGAATATTCGAGGCAGGTCTCAGTTAATTTAGAAAGCTTATTTTGCCAAGGTTGAGGATGCGCGCCCATGGCACAGCCTCAGGAGGTTCAGACGACATGTGCCCAAGGTGGTCAGAGCACAATTTAGTTTTATACAATTTTAGGGAGACATGAGACATCAATCATCATATGTAAGATGAATGTTGGTTCTGTCCAGAAAGGCGGGACAACTCGAAGCGGGGAGGGAGCTTCCAGGTCATAGGTAGATAAGAGACAAATGGTTGCATTCCTTGAGTTTCTGATTAGCTTCTCCAAAGGAGGCAATCAGATATGCATTTATCTCAGTGAGCAGAGCGGTGACTTTGAATAGAATGGGAGGCAGGTTTGCCCGAGCAGTTCTCAGCTTGACTTTTCTCTTTAGCTTGGTGATTTTGGGGCCCAAGATTTTTTTCCTTTCAGAGCCTTCACAGGTCTCCTCTGAGGAACAAATGGATTAATACTTGCAAATGACTTAGAACACTCTCTGGAACATAGTTCACACTAAAAATATGTTATGAGTATTGTTATTATAACTATTATTTTCTGCATATTCCAAATTAACATAACATATATTCAGAATTTTAATGGCAATAAGATTGTAACTATACAAAATTTAAAATAAAATCTGGCATTGAAGAAAATAGAACAGAAAACCACTTTTAATCACATATCCGTTCCCAAATGTTATCAGTGGTGAATTCTTTTACATCTTTTTCTATTTAAATATGCATATGCCCACATATATTTACACACTTTACTTTCTTAATTATTATATTACAGTTTCTGTAACATACACCATGGATTCAGAAACACTTTTTCCCCAGTTTTGAACATCTATTAAATTGTTCTTATTTATCACCTACAGCTTTTTTGCATTTTTTGTTTTTATGGATACATAATAGTTGTACATATTTATGGGGTACATGTGATATTTTGATACAAGCATATAATGTGTAATGATCAAATCTGAAATTGGGATATCCATCACTTCAAACATTTATCATTTGTTTGTGTTGGGAACATTCCAAGTTGAAATATACAAGAAATTATTGGTAACTATAGTCATCCTATTGTGCTATAGAACACTAGATCTTATTCCTTCTAATTGCATTTTTGTACCTGTTAACCAACAACCTGTTTTTATCCCCTCTCCCTACTACCCTTCCCAACCTCTGGTAACCACCAAATGCAAATCAAAACCACAGTGAGATATCATCTCACCCTAGTTATAATAGCTATTATCCAAAACACAGAAAATAACAAATGCTGGGGAAGGCCTGGCTTGGTGGCTCACACCTGTAATCCCAGCACTTTCGGAGGACGAGGTGGGTGGATCACAAGGTCAGGAGATCAAGACCATTCTGGCCAACATGGTGAAACCCCATTTCTACTAAAATAAAAAAAAAAAAAAATTAGCTGGGTGTGGTGGCACACCTGTAGTCCCAGATACTCAGGAGGCTGAGCCAGGGGAACCGCTTGAATCCGGGAGGCGGAGGTTGCAGTGGGCAAAAGATAGCACCACTGGACTCCATCCTGGAGACAGCGAAACTCCATCTCAAAAAAAAAAAAAAAAAGGGCTGGGGAAGAAACAAAGAAAGGGGAATGCTTGTACACTATTGGTAGGATATAAATTAGTACAGCCATTATGGAAAACAATGTGGAGGGTTCTCAAAAAACTAAAAACAGTATTACCATATATCCAGCAATATTGGAAGGAAAGGAAATCAGTATATTGGAGAGATATCTGCACTCCCATGTTTATTGCACCACTATTCACAATAGCCAAGATATGCAATCAACCTAAGTGTCTATCCAAGGATAAACTAATAAAGAAAATGTGGTACATACACAGAGTGGAATATTATTCCACCATAAAAAGAATGAAATCCAATGATTTGTGACAACATGGATGGAACTAGAGGACGTTATGTTAAGTGAAATAAGGCACACATGAAAAGACAAATGTCATATATTCTCACTTTTATGAGAGAGCTGACAAAATTAATCTCATGGAGATAGTGAACAGAAACATTTTCTGAGAAAGATAAAACTATCTCATCTAGTATATGATGTATCCCAAGGTGAGAAATGTTGAAAAATTTTCAAAAATAAATCCTAACATAGAATAGGATAATTTAGATTCCATGATATATGCATTGCTAGGTTCTCTAGCATTTTGACACATTTTCTTACAGTCTTTCTCTAGGCATATTTGTACTCAATATAATTGTGCTTCCATTGTACTACCAGTCGTTCTCCAGTATTAGTGTGCATTAGAATCTCTCAGGGGAGCATGATAATAACGTATGTTTTGGGACCCAGTTAGGAGTATATTTGAATCATGTAATATTACAGAAGGGTGACAAATTCTATGTTGTTAACAAGAAAGACAAGAGATTGTGAAGCAGGCAGTCTGTGTGAAATGCTTCAAAAATCATCAATGCATACTGACATGGACTCCTTCCTCCTAGACCAAACTTTAGTCAGGCTTCTTTGAACCTTTTTTTTTTTTTCAACTAGGCCTTCTCTTTTGCCAACTGAGTCCAGTTTTAGCAAATAATCCTGCTCAGTCAGTTTATCAAGAATCCTCCCACCTTTGCCATCCAATCAAGCTCTTCTTCCGCCACTTTTGATGTCTATTCAAGTTCCTCCCCTTCCTCTGATAACTAACCAAATTTCTTAGTAGTTTTCCACCCTCTCCCTCACGTTTCCCAGTGGCCATAAAATCCCAACTGTCTCAGTAGTATTTGGAACAAAGTTCAATCTCTCTCCCGTCTTGCAAGAGTCTTGAATAAAGTCTTCCTTGCTGTTTTTTTAAAAACAAGAATCCAGTGTAATGTTTCTTTTATAATACAATGCTAATTTTTTTTCATTTTTAATTTGCTGTGTCAAATTAAATTTGCTGTGGGAAATGCAAGTCTTTGCTTCTAGAGAAATGAAGTGACTTGCCTGCTGTTCTTTAGTGAAGGGCAGAACTGGGCTAAGGATTTGAGGATCCCCACAGAGTCATAATGGCCACATTAAACATTTATTCAAGGTTGGCATGGGGGCTTATGCCTGTGATCCCAGCACTTTGGGAGGCCAAGGTGTTAGAACTGCTTGAGCTCAGGAGTTCAAGACAGCCTGTGTAACATAGCAATACTTCGTCTCTACTAAAAATAAAAAAAAATTAGCTGGGTGTGGTGGTGCACATCTGTGTTCCCAGCTACTTGTAAGGTTGAGGGTGCAGAATTGCTTGAGCTGGGGAGATTGAGGATGTAGTGAGCTATGATCATGCTACTGCACTCCAGGCTGGGCAACAGAGCAAGGCCCCATCTCAAAAACAAACAAACAAACAAACAAACAAACAAAAACAGAACATTTACCTAAGGTATAACAGAATTTCTGCTCCTAGACAGATGGAATTTTTCTCCCACATAAAACAACTAAAAAGTTGGATGAAATACAAGAATAAGCTGTTCTC
Organism: Rhinopithecus bieti; assembly: GCF_001698545.2. Taxonomy (NCBI): domain Eukaryota; kingdom Metazoa; phylum Chordata; class Mammalia; order Primates; family Cercopithecidae; genus Rhinopithecus; species Rhinopithecus bieti. Next base: position 21,175 of record NW_016819424.1, on the reverse strand, counting down.
AAGACCTTCGACAGCAGGCAACAATGTTTAGTGATCCCTGAGAAACTGGGAACAAATGAGGTTATTCTTATGATTGCCCCAGCTTATTTCCTGAAGAAAGTTTTCAGGTCGCAGTGCAAGAAGCAGGAATCCAGGCAAAACCCCATGGTATCCCAGAGCTTAGAATAAGAAGTTGGGGGTCCGAGGAGGGCAAGGAAGCTGGAGTTCACAGGGCTGTGTCCCAAAAAGGAAAGAGCCACACAGAGAAGGAATTCCAGAGATCCATGGAAAGCCACTCTTGAATATTTACCTGAGTACTGTTAAATAATAAACTTGGCACATTAAAACTTTGAAGAGTTTATTTGAGCTGAGTTTATTCATGAACAGAGCAACGCCAAACTGCAGGTGGTTCAGTGTTCCACCAAGGGGCCATGTGAGGGAAAAACTTTTGTAAAATGTTTTCTAAAGCAAAACAAAGAAAACATTTGATTTTAAAAGTGAAAGGTTTCTAGTTAGTGGTTAATAGGCAGCTTTTGATGGGTAAAGTCTCTAGTTAGAGGTTAGTTGGCAGTTTTTAATTGGTTATGCTTAAGTTTTATTTTCCTAGGCTATGACCATTCACTATGAGTTGGGTTTCAGTTTGCTTACATAGAAACTCTAGTTTGCTAGAGTCACCTCAGTCTAATGGCCTGCCAATTATTTTAACTAGTACTGATCACTCTGATCATCACATGTCTGTAGGAAAACTACCCCAGATCAGGAAATGTTCTACCAAAAAGGATTAAAGGAAATAATTCCTTAAGTTCACACATGTTTGGGAACAGCGCATGTTCCCACTAGCCAGAATTGGAAACCTCATAATTCACAGGACATCAGATAGAGTGCTCAGAAAGAATTTTCCTTATTAGTGGGGAACGATTGACTCTAAACTAAACAGAACACTAATCCTTTCTTACAAAGTTTTAAAGCAAGAATCTAAAAGACCAAACTTTACAAATAACTGTTTTCCAGAATACAAATTAATATAACTCCAGGGATACGAAAATACCCAGCACTCAATAGGTGAAACTTACAATGTCTGACATCCAATCAAGAGCCTACAAAGAAACAGGAAAATAAAACCATCATGAGAGAAAAGCAACCAATCAAAACTGACCCAGAAATGACAACGATGGTAGAATTATATAAGGACATAAAAGCAGATAATTAGAACTTCATTGCATGTGGTCAAGAAGCTAGAGGAAAGAGTGAACAAGTTTAGTAGAGACATAGAATATTAAAAAAAAAATTAAAAGGCTCAAATTAAACATCTAGAGATAAAATCTACAATGTCTGAAATGAAAAAATATACTAGATGAAGTTAATAGCAGATTACACATTGTAGAAGAATAGTATACCTGAAGACATAGCAAAAGAAACCATTTGAAATGAGACACAGAGAGAAAAGACTGAAAGATTAACAGAACATTGTGGTTGTGTGACAACCATATTGATAGTCACTTGAAATGGAAATTGTCTTAGCCCTCTAATTACATGACAGAGATTGTTGGAGTGGATAAAAAAGCAAGACTTGGCCCCTAATATCCTATAACCACAAATACAAGCTGAGAAAAAGGCCTCTTTTGCTAAAAATATAAAACATACCATGGTCCAAGCATCACTAAGACAGTACCCACCAAAGCTAGTACAACTGTAATTCAAGTAGGTCTTTATGCACACCTCTGTAGGATATAAACTGGGACATTAGCACGTTGAGGTGTCTAGAGAAATCTGTAGTGATCAAGACCAGTGGAGAGTGCAGAAATGGGAGGAGTGGGTGGGTCATCATAGCTGAGGGATGGAGTGGGACTGTGACATAGTTTGGCTACCACTCCCAGCAGCTGAAGGGGATCTGAGGTACTTGGATTCTGAATGTACAGGTGAAAACATGAAGTCACCCAACACTGTTCACTCACATGCCCTTTACCTCCTTTGGGTCTCACAGCAGCCCTGGAAATTATCATCTCGATTTTACCAGTGAGTATAGTAAACACTAATGCATTACCATGGCAATAACTACTAAGTTTACATAATCAGCTAAAGGATCCAGAACTAGTTTGAAATTAATTATTCTTTTTCAACAAATTTTCCACTCTTTTAATAACTGACACATTAGTTTGCTTCCTCTTTTAAAACCAAATTGTAATTACAAACTAAGTAATATGTATTAATTTGGGGAAAAAATAGACAACAACTTAAAATTAATTGATACTCATGTGATCTTTGGAAAAGAAACAAGGTGTTGAAGAAAATATTTTAAAACTTTCTTAATACAGTTTTTCTTCTGCTCAAAGCAACAACAAAAATGCATTACTTTACAGTCAGAAACACAAAGTTCATTTGTGTGAAAACGATTTTTAAAAATGGGCATACATCTGAAAATTTCTCTCTTCATATGAAACTCAGCAAAGTTTATTTTTATTAAATAGAAAATATTTTCCGGGCCGGGCGCGGTGGCTCAAGCCTGTAATCCCAGCACTTTGGGAGGCCGAGACGGGCGGATCATGAGGTCAGGA
>NW_016819424.1:12841-18578 GCF_001698545.2 Rhinopithecus bieti | reverse complement strand
AAAAAAAAAAAAAAAAAGAAAATATTTTCCATCAGAGTAAATTTCTAAACATGCTAATTGTGACTTTTCAAATGTCTGGCAAACTTTTTTTTAATTAGATTTTCAAGTTTATAGGGATGCCTTATTTATTGGGTTATGTAGAGTTATATCACTTAGAAAGCATTACAGCTGGTTACACATGAAATATCGACTACATAACATGATATCTTTCTGAAAATTTAAAAACTGGACCTTTCTAAACAAAATCAGTACATTTACTACATAATACATGTGATGTCAGGAAAGGAGACAGAGTAGATGTGGAATTTTGCCCATTTCATTTATGAAACTCAAAACTTTTTCTACTTCTAAGACAATTTTTAAGTTTCATAAATAAATAGTCCTGTCCTGTTCTAGTAAATAAATATATTTACTTTATATTTCTAAATTTGCAAAAATACATTTCAAAATTGGACTACATTAGATCACTGTGAGTGGACTTCTGAAATGTGATGGCTTGAGCTTTGAAAATCAAGAGCTAACTAACTGAAAGCTGATCAAATGTGAGTCAATCAGCTTTGACAAGTGGAGAGGAGAAATTAGAAAAACAGTAATAAACATAGCAAGCTAAACATATTTCTTTCACAGGGGCTTTGAAAGAGGCAGTGATCCTCACAAGAGACTCTAAGCCTAGCTTTATCATGATAAAATATAAGATGAAGATTTAAAAACTTACGAATGGTATCTTTGGATGACTGGATTATGGTTTTGTTTATATTCTCCCTATATTCATGATCCAAATATGTACGATGACGTTATATAAATAATTATAAAAAGTATTAACATTTAAAAATGTTCTTTATAGAAACTTTTAAAATATGAAAGTATTTTTAAAAACTCCACAGGCTCAAAAATGTTATATATTGTTTTAGATAAACTACAATCCTAAAATAATTTAATAATTAATTAGTAAATGAATGAATTAAATGAATTATTATGCTATGAAACGTCTACTATACTAGGCACTGTGCTAGAAACTGAACTCCAGGGAGATTAAGACAAAATCATTGTTGTGAAAGGGCACAGGTTGGCATAGAAATGATAATGCATAATTTATTTAATAATTTCATAATTATTATACATTTATTATTAATAATAAATTCATGATAAGGCATTAGTTTAATAGGATATTTGAAAAGAGGATTAAACAGTACTGGTTTAAGTATAAACATACATTGATGGCCTAATGTAGTCTAATTTTGTAATGCTGTACTTTGGAAACGTATATTCTTTGTGGAATCAACTAAGTAAGGTAATTTGGATCACGATATTTGTAAAATGGTGTAATTACTGTCAATGTTTCTCTATGCCTATGTTGTCAAAACTCAGATGTGTGAGAATCACTTGGGAAACTGTCAAAATAGTAATTCCTGATTCTGGTGATTCAGGTGGTGACAGTGGCTGGTAGGGGGTGGGAAGAGGACCCAGCTGTCAGCATTTTTAACACTTTCCCTAGGTGATTATGATTCAAGTAAGGGGTCTATGTTTCCCTAAACACTAACATATACAACGTTTAAAAAAAAGTTTACAGAATTTGAGTTAGAAACTTTCCTTGTTATGTTTCTTTGGAAACAATGTAATGCTTTCCACATAACTAGTTACTTGCCTTTGGCCCCTTAGTTAAGGATAGTGAGTTAGGGACAGTTTTGAGCTGGATTTCTAACTCTATCTTAGTTAACTAATCAATCAAAATATTAGTAATTTAATATCTACTATGTTGGGCACCATACCAGAAACTGTCTGGAGAAAAGGGCACACGTTCACAAAGAAATAACAATACCAAATACTTAATATAGTTTTTAAGAACTTACAAAGTAGTTTCATGGTTCAGGTATGGACAAGAAGGGAGTGTGTTTCCGCTTTAAAGAAAATGTGTTCCCCCAATTAACTTACAGGTCTGGGTAAGTCTGTTAAACTGGGTGGGCAGGCCTGCCAAGAGCCTCCTTTGAGAAAATCCATGTCAAGGATAGAAACATAGGCACAAATAAAGCCTTCAGCCTGTTTGTATTGTGGAGGTTTGTAGTAATGCAATTCAGGGCACACTTAGATGCATTTCCTGAGCTAGTTCCCAGTGCACTCTTGTCTGAGTTATTTGAAGGAGTTATGAAAGAAAACCAGGAAGGGCTATTTTTATAAGAACCAATGTAATCCCAAGAACCACAAGAGTTGTACTCACTGGGATAAATATAACTCTTAAATTATAAAGACATTCTCCACAATTCTATAGAGATCAAATGGGGATTTGGCTCACGAGAGACTCTAGAGAAATCAGTGGGGCTTTGTTACCTTGAAGACCCTAGCACCTCGTCAACAGCAACAGAAACAGGATTCAGCAGAAAGGAAAGTGTGGCCAATTAAGAATCTATTATTAATAGGTAATCAGGGGAGCAGGAGGATTGCAAATAACAAGAATGACATGGGGGAACCCACCTATTTTCACTGTCTGGACTTGTAAACATGAGTGATAATTCCTCCAGTCCTCCCTAAGTACCTGATGGGAGTCCCGGTCCTGTTAAATGTTGGGGAGTTGGGAACAGAAGTCAGCCCAACACAGTTCCACATTTCATCAGTTCCACTCAGCAGCCCTGTAAGACAAGCATTGTTCCCCATTTCACAGAGCAGAAAACAGGCTCTTTAAAGGAATGTATCTTTAATAAAGGGAAGGTTTATTATTTCAGTTAAGACTGAAGGATACTTAGTTTACTCTTCAAATTTGTTGAGCCAGTATTGTTATGCATCTGCACTACATTCATAATCTCATTGAAAAATAATTTTCATTGCTTCTCAAACTCCAGAAAATAAAAGGAAAAAATGTCACATATCATCTTTTTCTTTTTCTTTTTTTTTTTGACTGAGTCATGCTCTATCGCCCAGGCTGGAGTGCAGCCGCCTGATCTCGGCTCACTGCAACCTCTGCCTTCTGGGTTCAAGCCATTCTCCTGCCTCGGCCTCCCGAGTAGCTGGGACTACAGGTGTGTGCCACCATGACCGGCTAATTTTTTGTATTTTTTTTTTCAGTAGAGACAGGGCTTCACCGTGTTAGCCAGGATGGTCTCGATCTGCTGACCTCGTGATCCGCCTACCTCAGCCTCCCAAAGTGCTGGGATTAGTTACCACACAGAAATGTGCCCCAATTAACACCCTAGTGTATTTAATCTCAGATTTTTTTTTAGTTCATCTGTTATATGTAAGTATACATTTTTAATGAGACAATAAATGTATAGATTGCTTTTTAAATTGCTTTATTAGCTTTAAATTTTTCCATGCAAATGGGTGAAACTACTGCTGACAGAAACTTAGACTGAATGCAAAGGCAATCTCCAAATAGAAGCTGGCAACACAAGACCCACTTGACACATGGAAATAACATAGGGTTCACAGCAAACGGATCAGTAAAGGCATATTAGGAAAATGCAAGGAAAAAGAAAACAGCGGGAATCACAGTATTAATCTCATGATAAATGGCAGGAGTCAAGGCATAAGGCAAAATTCATCATGATGGTCATGGTGATTAGAGAGCTCCCCCATAAGGATACGCAGACAATTCCTCAACTGCAGCTCCCTAAGTTTTCTCCTGATTTCTCTCATCTCCTCCATGAATATTTCCATATCATCTCCATCTCCACCCATCCCATCATTGATCTGCCTATTGGGTATGGCCCATCGAAAATTAGGGGCAAGTCGGCGCGCCTGTCCCCGTCGATTTCCTGCAGGCTGGTGGCCTTCACCTCCTCCCAAAGGGCGGTCTTCCTCTCCATTCTGCATAGGCTGCTCCATCTCTTCGTTTTCCTGGTGAATATTTGCCATGATGAGATTTTTTTTTCTGGTTGTTTTTCTTTAAACACAAGTAAGACAAAGGCAAGGAAAGAGACTGAATGCTTGGTGCACTGACCAGCAGGATTCAGAGCCCTGATATCAAAGGATTTTTTCATTTCATTTTTTCCCAAGTTAGAAGTTCCGTGCGTCCTCTAGGGGGCCTCCAATTAGAGCCCCTCCCTCCAGCTTTCTCCCCTTACCTCCCTTCCCCAAACCCACCATTTTCCTTTCCCAGGATTCTTTCCCAGAGCTTCGCAGGCACCAAAATGGAGGACCGGTATAGGAGTGGGGATGGGGTGGAGGGGTTGGGGTCTCAGACTGGGCTTTCCTCACGTTCCGACCCCCGCCCCACCACCGTCCCTTGAACCGACCTGGGCCTATCCTTGCAGTCTCCTCCTCCTCAGGATTCTCGCTGCGAGGTGCGCCGCGGGGACACTTAGCCTCGCAGACCTGCAGACGGGCCGGGGTGGGGGGAGTGGGGGCTGCTGCAGCGGAACGCTAGCGAGGACCAGCCGCCGCCGGCACTTTCCCTGCCCCAGGCCCGGGCTCCCCTCGCTGCCAGCGCCCCGCGTCTCCCACCACCCGCTCCCACCCCACCCTCGGCCGCCCCGCCTCCCGCGGTGTTCCCGGTTTTCCTGCAGGGACTCGGGGTGGTTTTCCATCGCTCTTGGTGGCTCTGCCGCGCCTGGAAACCCAGCCGCCCCTGCTTCCCCACCCTTGGGGCCTCTATGTTCCCAAGCATGTTGGGGTGTGGAGAAAGCTGGCGGGGACGCCCTGCGCTGTTCTGCGGCCGTTGCCGGGGTAGGTCAGCCGCTGCTGGCATGGCCGGGGCGCGCGGGCCCCGGGGCCCTTACCTGCTCCGCTTTTTTCCGGGCCGGATGCCAGCCCGCCGAGCTCAGGGCAGCGGGGAGCTGGTAGCCAGACGCGAGTGACGACTGCACCGAAGGCTGCGTCGCTCTGCAGCTCTGGGTCACGTGAGGGCCGCGCGTCACCACCGAGCTCGCCCCCCAACTTGGGCGGCCAGTGCAGCAGGATCCCCCCCTTCTCCCCCACCGCCATATGCACGCGCAAAAAACAGCCTCCCTACTCCCGTCTGCGTGAAGTGCCCCAGAGCGCACAGCCCTGTCACTCTTCTCGGTTCTCTCCAATCTGAGGGCCCACAAGTGGCATCACTGCTCTGCGGTTGGAGTTTGCCCTCCTCTGGTTACCAGGGAGGGTCTGCATCATCCACCACCGCCCCCTCTCACTTCAGGCCTTGGTTTTGGCCTTTTCTGCTTTCTCTCCTCTTCTACCTGGCAACATGCTTTGCGCTACACTCCCACTCCTGCCCCTTGCGTGTGCACAGCCATCAATGCCCACGTAGCCCCTGAAGTCCTACCATTCTAGAAAATTTAGAGTGATGGCTAAGGTGGGGAGGCAGGAGGGCACTTGTCAGAAAGAGGGGCAAGGAAGTGGAGTGGGCTGTATATATTTCTTTTTATTTCCTTAAAATATCTGCATGCTTCCGAAAATTATAAATTATAAGTTTTTAATTTTGAAAGAAATGCTGGCCGGGCGCGGTGGCATACCTGTAATACCAGCACTTTGGGAGGCCGAGGCGGGCGGATCACTTGAGGCCAGTAGTGCGAGACCAGCCTGGCCAACATGGTGAGACCCCGTCTCTACTGAAAATACAAAAATTAGCTGGGCGTGGTGGCGGGCGCCTGTAATCCCAGCTACTCGGGAGGCTGAGGCAGGAGAATCGCTTGAACCCGAGAGGCGGAGGTTGCAGTGAGCCGGGATCGCACCACTCCAGCCTGGGTAACAGTGCGAGAACCTGTCCAAAAAAACGAAAAAAAAAAAAAAAAAGGAAATGCTTTATTCTGGAGAATGAAATCTCTCT
>NW_016819424.1:0-12731 GCF_001698545.2 Rhinopithecus bieti | reverse complement strand
AAATCTTCAGGGAGCAGTCCGGTCGTCAGATCTTCACCATTTTATGTAACTTTGATGTTTTTGATACCACAGTCATCAGAGAAAGGGAGTCTTTTATTCCCCGCTTTCCTTTCCAAACCTTTCAAGCCATCCCTACAAATATCTTTTTAGTACGAGTTCAGAAGTTAAGTACATATTATGCAGAAATTAGTTTCAAAACCATCTACCCTTTGGTACGAATGTTTCAAAATATATTAGAAAAAAGCAGGGGATGTGTGAAACAACTTAACTTGAGACTGAACCCTATCCTGAGTGCAAATGTTCCTTTCTCCAACTTGAAATCACTTTTTAAAAAATTATCACAGCTAGAAAATGGAGATATCTTTAGGAAAGTGGCATTGTTATAAAAAATATTTAGTATCTGTTGTTTATGATCAGGAACCAAAAGCATTAAATGCAGCACTGAGGCAAGATAAGCCAGACAAATGCTTACAAACTCTAGTTTTGGCCCCAGACTCCTATAGAATTTCCTACCCTGCCAAACCAGATGACACAGTGAATAAAACTCAGTGCATATATAGTTAGAGGTTTTGGAGATATAAATTCCATATAAAATTACATATATATTCTTATAGAAGTATACAGATATATTAGTACATAACTCCAAAACATCAAATTATAAAATCACACTCAATATTTGTCTTTTAAATAAATGTTAGTGATTCCTGGATTCTGTCTCACAGTTAAGAACTTTTTATACAGATTGCTATATTAATGATATCAGCTGGAATGATGCAGTTTCAAAGCATGGACAATAGTATCAGACAAGTCTGGTTTCAAATTCAGTAGGCTGTTTACTTGATGTTCGACTTTGGATCAATTACTTATCAAGGTCTGTGTGCTTCCTCTGTGAAACAAGGATTGTTAGAATTACACATAACAATAATTTACTACATAGCCTAGTAAGTCATCAATTTTTGTTGACATTATTTTTATCGTTATGAGATGATTTCTAACATGATTTGAAGAGTGGCAGAGTATGATTCTTTCCTTACCTAGACCCACTTGTTCTTAAAATCCATCAGGGCCCAAAACATACTTGCTGTGTTCTATTTTGCATACGTAGTGACTAATAGTGTTCCTTGCACCAAATAGGTGATTACTGAGTATTTGTTGAATGAATGTATCCAGTACTGAGGCAAATTGGTTGTTTTTCATTCTGGGGACTGTATTTAGAGCAATACAGAAAAGCTTTTGTGAAAATTAAGAATTACCTAGAAAAAAAACTCCTGAAAGCTGAGAAGCCACTGTGATGTGACTATTGGATATAAAGTTTAGCAAGTGGATTTTTATTTCTTTTGGTGGCTAAATGCTTTGCTTTTTTTCTTTTGACCCATCTTGGATAAATCCTTTGTTCAAAACCACCAAATTTCCTTGGATGAAAACAGACATTTGTTTGTAACATCCAGATTGGATATTATGCTATATAGAAGATTAGTTGTAATAATGTTTTAAAGATAGGTGAAAATTGTCCTGGAAATGCTGTTATCTTTATTAAAATGTTGTGAATAGGAGTTGATTGAGATGTTTTCTTGCCCTTGGAGTTTTCTGAGGAGTTGGAAATAGCACACTGTTGAGAACAAAAGCAGAAATTTTTTCAAGGCCAAGTTAGAAGGACACTATATTCTGCATTTGGGATTCATGTGTTCCAAAGGGCAGAGAGAAGGTGAACTGATTAGATGGTTCTTATCCACACACACATTTTACACGTTTTAAACCCATGAGCCTCAATTCTAATCTGCCCTGGAGGGACCAGGAGGACTCAGAATGAAAAGTGAGATTGGCATTTGAAAATGAATAGAACCAAATCTTTAGTCTGACTAAAACTATTTTAATAAGCAATAGTGACTGAAAAGTTGGAGAACTGGACAGAAATGTAGTTAAAGAAGCCCATTACCCCGTGTGAAGTGGGGGAGGGGGTGATAGAACACTGCTGATACAGTTATTGGAAAAATAAAACTGTTTCATGATTTGACCTCAACTAGTGAAGATCCCTCTATTGTATTAGTATCCCATCAGAGGAAGCTCGTTTTTGCTGAAATCTTTATGTGCGTTGCCATGATATGGCTCACATGTACTTGTCTGAAATGCACCCGGTTGGGCTGTGGTTATTGTCCTATTTTCCTCTCATTATCTCTCCTGTGTGAATGCTAGGCTTTGGAGAAGGTAGTCTGAGCCCTAGTGGGCCCTGTGGGTATGAGCATCTCTGTTCCTGCCCAGAATAGGTTCTCTATGTACCTCTCTGATGCTTTATTGATATTCTTTTATTATGATTCTCTCTTTCTCTCTAAATTTAAGCATGGATTACAGACTGAAGCTAGGTATTAAGAATATAGGAAATTATGCCTACTCTAGCTTTCCTCTAAGTTATGGCCGTTGTTAACTTTGATGCCAAGATTTCCAAAATGTGGAATGAATCTGATGAAATTTTAAGGGTGTCCCTGTAAGAGTTTCAATGATTTGGGAGATAACATATTTAATTCAAGGTATCTAGCCTGAAAAAATAAAAGGGCTATGAGACTAAGACGTCTGAACGTGAAAGCAGCAAATACTCAGCACCTCATTATCTATTGGAGAACTGAGGGCTATTCTTTTCTTTATTTCATGGATTGCAGATAATATCTTGAGACACCAGAGACCCTTGGCCACTCTTTCCTGTCGTTTAGGACTCTGGTGGAAAAGGAGCTCTGCCCTATACAGTCTCCTAAACTGATGACATTAGCTGGACTATGTGTAGGCCAAGAGAACTCCTTCGGCCCTTCTAGATTCAGGCCGAGGCGAGCACCTTTCATACTTTTCCCTGGACTTAGAAATGAACTTTGAGGAGTAACAAAACTCGTGCATAAACGTTCATGAAGTCACTTTATCTTATTTCACTGTTATTACTCCCATGTAAGTTCCATTGCTAGTACACAGTGCAACAAAGGGAACCTGATTTTTCTTTCTTTCTTTCTTTCTTTCTTTCTTTCTTTCTTTCTTTCTTTCTTTCTTTCTTTCTTTCTTTTTTTTACAGAGTCTCGCTTTGTCGCCTAGGCTGGAGTGCAGTGGCACGATGTCAGCTCAGTGCAACCTCCGCCTCCTGGGTTCGCACCATTCTCCTGCCTCAGCCTCCGGAGTAGCTGGGACTACAGGCGCCAACCACCACACCCGGCTATTTTTTTCTGTCTTTCAGTAGAGACGGGGTTTCACTGTGTTAGCCAGGATGGTCTCGATCTCCTGACCTTGTGATCCGCCCGCCTCGGCCTCCCACGGTGCTGGGATTACAGGTGTGAGCCACTGTGCCTGGCCAGGGGACCTGATTTTTCACACAAATTTAAAAGACAGAGAATAAACTGGAGAAATATATTTATACCATATGTGCTGTGGGTTGAATTGTGTCCCCCCAAAATATATATTGAAGTCCTAAGCTTTATAACCTCTGATTGTGATGTAATTTGGAAACAGAGCCTTTGAAAATATACTCAAATTAAGGTGACGTCATTAAGCTAGGCCCTAATACAATATGACTGGTGTCCTTATAAGAAGAGGAAAATCAATCCAAGGACAGAGGCAGAGACTGTAGTGATGCAGCTTCAAGCCAAAGAATGCCAAGGATTGACAACCATGACTAAAAGCTAGGAATAAGCAAGAAAAGACTCTACCCAAAGTCTCTGAGGAAGCATGACTTTGCTGACTCCTTGATTTTGAAATTCTAGCTTCCAGAGCCATGAGAGGACACATTTTTGTTGTTTTAAGCCACCCAGTTTGTGATACTTTGTTACAGCCATCCTAGGAAACCAAAATATGTGAAAGAAAAGAAAGTTAACATCCATTATATTTAAAGAGCTCTTACAAATTAATAATAAAAAAATGAACATACCAATGGGAAAATGAGAAATGGATATGAATAAGTAGTTTACAAAAGAAATAAACATGGCCAATAAAAAATTCATTTTTTAACAAATAATAGTTGAGCATTTATCATGTGCAAATTGCTGTTTTAGGTACTAAGGATGCAGGAGGAAACAGGATAGACAAGGGCCCTGTTGTCAAAGACCTTCCATTATATTGGGTAATGTTGGGACTCAGAAACTGATACCCCAAGATATGGTGCTTTGACATGCTGAACTGAAGAGAAAGCCTCAAGGTCCGTCTGACCTTTCCCACACACTTCCTGACTCTCAATCCTCTGTCTTTCCCAAAGCACAGGATGAAGTTGTTTTCTGAAGTTCCCTTATTTATCTAAAGTCCAGATTCATTAAAGAAGAAAACAATTACCTCTAGTCCCTTCCCTGAGCTTTCATTAACTACACTCATATCTCAGGAAGAAAGACTGAAGTCTGTCAACATGCCTAGACAAACTTTTGTCACAAACCATTGTCTGCTTTGGACGCCCAACAGACTATGTCCCAGGTCATTATATGTTCTTCAAGCCCATTGTCTCTGAGGGCTAGGATATAGGAAATAGGATAATAAAATAAACTGTGAGGCCAAAAGAATGGATTAGTAGGCTTATAGAACAGTGGATTTTATAGCTCTGTTTTCTATGCCTTTGCCTAATTTTGGATTTATAGGGTAGGGTTTATGATCTTAAGTACTAGGCCTTCACAGATTGTGTACTATGAAAACCAAAACAACCTTAGAAATATTTTAGTACAAGGGTCCTATTATTCAAATTGAGAAACTGAGACCCAGAAAAATTAAGGTGCTTGCCCAGGTTACCAAAGAGGGTAGTGGTAGAACTAGATATAGGGATAGCTTTGTTAGATCTACTAACTCCCAGGAAAGAAATCTTTTTCTTTTTCACTTGTTTGTTTTCTTAGTGTCTTAGTCAGTTTGGGCTGCTATAACAAAATAGCAGCTGAGTGGTTTAAACAACAAACCTTTACTTCTCACAGTTCTGGTGCAAGATCAGGATGTCAGTAGATCTGATGTCTAATGAGGACCCACTTTCTGTTTTGCAGATGTTAATTTTCCTTGTAACATCACATAATTGAGAGCAGAAAGAGGGGAAGCAGACTCTCTCATGTCTCTTCTTATAGGAGCACTAATCCCATTCATGAGGGCTCCACTCTCATGATCTAATTGCTTTTCACAGACTCCACCTCCAAATACCATCACATTGGGTATTAAGCTTCAACATATGAAGTTTGGGGGGACACAAACATTCAGTCCATAGAACTTGGCCAATTTTATTTATTTATTTACCTTCTAGGTTTATACACATTGTGCATAAACAGCTAAGGAAATATTTGAATATTTTGTCTATGATTGCCATCTGTCAATCTTAGTCTTCTGTCCCTCCTCTTAAATCTTAGAAGAGGGCTTATGACAGTTTCAATCAATAGGGTAGAATAGAGTAAAACTGATGCTATGTGAATTACAAGGCCAAACCATAAAAGATCATACAACTTCACCCTTATTTACAGGAAACATTTGCTTTTGAAGCCCTGAGATGGCCATGTTGAATATGCTACATGTGAACCCTCTAGTTGACAGACCCAGATAAGCCTGTCCTTCAGTGATCTCAGTGTCGACTATCTCAGCACCCAAAGTTTTGGCTCTTTTGGTGATGAGTGATAAGTACAAATCATAAATCTTCCAATTTATGACTTTCCACATTTTTCAATTATTCTACAGTAAATTAGGTGGATACGAGGATAAGCTACACATTATTTTAGAACACTACTAAAACTGATATTTTAGGAATTGGTATACAGATGATGTTTATCTGTCTTGAAGTGTCAAATATAAATATTCATTTATTTTCTCTTTATCTCTGTCTCTCTCTCACACACACCTATTTTTCCTACCTCTCTTCCTCCTCCCTCACTACACTCCTGCCCCAGCTGCTGAGTTAGGGGCTATATTTCCTGTCATGACTCTCAGAGACCCAGGCAGTAGTAGCATAAACATATCTTGTGCTTACATTTTACACTCAGAGACATTGCCTGGTGACTTGGTGCCCCTGCCCTTCTGTCACCCTCTTCCATTTGGTTGTTTTCATCTTTGAGATTAAAGATGCATTTCTGATATTGGTCATCATTGCTTCTATCTTCTAAATTGTCTCCAAGGAAAAGGTATCCTTTTGGCAAGGAGAAGGAAAAAAAAAGCATTTTTTGAAAATTTGAGTTATAAAATAACACATACAGAATTATCCTAGTTTTCTTACACATACGTAGTGATGAAAATAAAATAACACATATAAATGCTGATATATGCAAGGCATTGTTGTATACCTATATTCATTATTTCATTTATCATTTCAAAGATCCTATGAGGTAAGTGCTAGTGGTATTCTCTATTTTACAAATAAAAGAATTGCGGGACAGTGAAGTTAAGCAACAGACAGGAAGTGACAGAGCAAGAATTCAAACTCATATAGTCTAGTTCCTAAGTCTTTGTTCTTAACCACTACTCAGTTTTATTTACTAGTAAGTCCCCAATCTAAACCTCATTCGTTCTTTTCTTCATTCACCATTTCTTATTTGATATTGTTTGAACACTTTTCTGTGCTAGGCACTGCTTGCCCATATCCACTTCTCAATCTTAGGGCCATATTTAGGAGTTCTGATGCCCAAGACATAGCTCTTTCAATTTGATAAAATATAAAATAAAATTTAGTTCAATAAATGCTTATTATCTATCATGTGCTAGGCAAGGCCCGGGAGATATAAAAGAGAACAAAGTAAATATAGCCTTCATATTCTCATGGAGCTCACGAATTAATGGGAGGAAACCATAAATTTAGTGCTGTAAATGCCGAAGGGGCACTTGGAGCACAGAGTAAGAGGACCTAACGCAGTTGCTGGTGAAGTCTTCCAAAAAAAAAAGTGTTGTCTAGGAGATTGATTTCTGGTATGACGGCAGGAAGAGTTCTGCAGACCTGCTCTCCAGTGAAACTGGTAAAAATTATAAAACAAAACAAAAAACAACCATTTAAAGCCTCTGGAAATGCTCCTAAGGGCCATATAAAATGTGGCACAGGATACTGTCAAATCAACGGAGAAACATCTATTCAAGAAAATCTATAAAAACTCCATAAGAAAGATAAGAGTCTGTGGCATTTGAACTTAGACATCTCCTCCCTCCCTACTTCCAGCTCAGAGAAACATAAACTGCATTCCTAACTGGTGGCCAAGAACACAAAGCAGTCTCTCCCTCCAGCTCCCAGTCAGGGACTTTCTTCCTAGGAAGAGTAGGATGTCAGCATTTCTCACCCTGCCACCAACTACCTGTTGCTGAGGCTAAGTCCTGGGTAAGTGCAATCAAGAGGCTGAGACTCCCATCTTCCATCCAGTCCCCACTAGTGGAATGGAAGCTATCCCCTGGGTGTGGCACTGCTGAGAATGTTGAGGCCCTAATAATCTTTGCCCTGGCTTGCTGTGCATGGTTTCACAACATGAGAAGTAAACTGAGAGGGCCTTCAGGCTGTTGTTCCCTCCTGTACCTTAATGTCAGCTCCTAAAGCAGGAGTGTCAGAGAGAAGAATGCTGTTGTTCCCATCCTCAGATCCAGAGCCCTGGCTCAAATATTTTTGCCCGAGAAGAGAAACAAGCCATAAAGCATTTATCTTGTAATATTTTCCCGGTAGAACTTACTTCATTTACAACAGAGCATGCAGAATTTCAAGCCAATGTTGTTCCAAAAATAGTGGAAGTTGTGGTGGGGACACTTGGGAAGTAATTCATGGGTTTGATAAAGCTAGCAGTTGACTATTGTCTGACTGGATTATTGGAGAGCACCAGAGAGGGAGTTGGCTGGGAGGAGCCCTCTTGGGGTCAGAGCAAATATCAAACACTGATGAAGAGAACCGTTCTTTCACTAGAACCCAAATTTGATTAAATTAATCTGCAGAGCAATTAATGGCCAAGAATATTGTTGAAAATAATAGACCAATCAGCTAGCAATTAGAGGAGCCTAACAGCTGACTGTGGTCATGGAAAGACACAGGAAAGTTCTATCAAAATCATTGTCATCTTAGGGTGTCTATGGGCATATCTAAAGATGAGCATCCCTGAGGGGCAATATCAGAAGATTAATGCTGGAGGAAGAGAGACAAACTTCACTAAAATAAGCCAGCCAATCACTAAGCAAACAGGCAAATAATAAGAAGCCCTGGAAGGGGAGGACACAATAACAAGAGTGGCAACAACGTATTGTCTAAAATATCTAGTTTCCAACAAAAAATTACAAGACATGCAATAAGCAGGAAAGAATGACCCATACTTACACTGGGGGCGTGGAGGCGAGGGGTGGGGGGCGGGAAGCAGGCAACAGAAACTGTCTGTGACAGTGGCCAGATAGAGGATATCACAGATGTAGGATATTCAAAGCAGCCATTATAAATATATTCTAATAATTAAAGGAAACCATGATTGAATAAGTAAAGGAAGATATGATCACAATGTTGCATGAAACAGAAATGTCAATAAATACATACAAATTATTTTTAAAAAGAACTACATGGAAATTGTGGAGTTCAAAATCCAACAACCTAAATAAAATTTCACTAGAGGAGCTCAAAAGTAGGTTTGAATTTATAGAAAAAAGAATTAGTGAACTTGAAGATAGATTGAGTGTATGCAATTTGAGGGATAGACAGAAAAAAAGATGAAGAAAAATGATGAGACAGCCTTAAAGAAATGTGGGACACCGTGAAGTGCACCAAGATATATGTAAAAGGAGTAGCAAAATGAGAGGAGAGAAAGGCAAATGAAAAATACTTAAATAAATAATGGCCGAAGACTTTCCAAATTTATTGAAAAACTCCAATGCACACATTGAGGAAGGTTAAAATAAAAAAACTCCTAACTAGATAAACACAGAGATATTCACAAGTAGATTCATCATAGTGAAAATGCTGAAAGTCCAAAACAAGGAGAAAACTTTGAAAGCAGCAAGAGAAAAATGACTCTTCACATTTAAGGGAACTTTAATAAGATTAACAGATGGCTCCTCAGCAAAAAAAAAAATAAAATAAAAGTGATGAAGGTAAGAAGACTGCGGTACAACACAATGAAAGTGCTCAAAAGAAAGAAAACCATTAGTGAGGAGCTGTTACAGGAAATAGAAAAGAAAAAGAAAATAGTCAACCAGGAATCTTATATCAAACAAATCTATCTTTCAAAATTAAAGGTGAAATTTAGACATTCCCAGATAGACAAAACCTGAGCAAAGTTGTACCCAGCTGACTGGCTTACAAGAAATACTAAAGGAAGATCTTTAGGCTGAAAAAAATAAAAAATAAAAAACTCCAGATGGTAATTAAAATTCTACCAAAAAACAAAAAGCAATAGTGTAGATAATATATAATTATAAAAGAGAGTATATTGTATGCATAAGTATAAAATAACATTTTCTCCCTTCTTAACTAGCTTAAAAAGCAATTGTATAAAATAATGTGTACCTAATGTATTGTTAGGCCTATAACACATAGAAATGTCATATAATTGTAATATTTTTGCCAATAACAGAACAAAAAAGGTGGGCGAGAATAAAGCAGTATTGGTCTAAGGAAATGACTACAGAGGGTAAAGTAATATAACAATGCATTATTGGATTTGTAACATTAATAGATGTAACGTGTAACAATAATGCCACCAAAAGGAGGGGAAGGAATAGAAGTAACATTTCTATATATGACTAGAATTAAGTTACCAAGAATCTGAAATTGATTCTGACAAGTGAAGGTTATAGATATAGTAAGCTTTAGCACAACCACAACAAAGCTTAAACATAGTGAAAAGAGCAATAAAGAAATATAAATCCTGGGCCAGGCGCAGTGACTCACGCCTGTAATCCCAGCACTTAGGGAGGCCGAGACAGGTGGATCATAAGGTGAGGAGTTCGAGACCAGCCTGACCAATATGGTGAACCCCGTCTCTACTAAAAATGCAAAAATTAGCCAGGCGTGGTGGCAGGCACCTGTAGTCCCAGCTACTCGGGAGACTGAAGCAAGAGAATCGCTTGAACCCAAGAGGCGGAGGCTGCAGTGAGCCGAGATCGTGCGATTGCACTCCAGCCTGGGCGACAGAGTGAGACTCTGTCTCAAAATATATATATATATATATATATATATATATATATGTATGTAAATGCTTCACGAGAAAACATACAGTAATAAAAACGAAAGTAGAACAGGAGGAATAGAACAAAAGAAGGCATGGGACACATAGGACACATAGGAAACAAAATGAAAAATGGAAGACTTAAACACAATTATATTCATAGTAACATTAATTGTTACTATGGGTTGATAGCTCATTTCTTTTTTAATTGTGACTAGATTCACAATCTAATCAAAGCACAGAGATTGTCACACTAGATAAAAAACAACATTGGATTGTATGCAGTCTATAGGATACATACTTTAGTTTCAAAGATTCTAATACTGTAGATTGAAAGTAAGAGGTGGGAAAAATGTATCATGCAAAAAGCAACCACAGGAAAACTTGAGTGAGTATACTAATATTAGGCAAAATAGACTATAAAACAAAAAAAAAGTGTTACTGAAGATACAGAGGGATTTAAAAAATAGGCTTTAATTTTAGAGCAGTTTTAAATTTACAACAAAATTGAGTAGAAATTACGGAGTTCTCATATACCTTTGATACTACACACACACACAGGCTTCCCCACTATCGAAATCCTGAACTAGAGTAGTACATTTGTTACAAGTGATGAGCCTACACTGACACATCATTATCACCCAAAATCCATGGTTTACAATAGGGTTTACTCTTGGTGTTGTACATTCTGTGGGTTTTGACAAGTGTATAATGACATGTACCCACCATAATAGTGTCATATTATATAGAGTTTCACCCATAGAGGATTCTAAAATCTATGCTCCACTTTTCATTCCACTCTCCCTCTAACCCTTGGCAACCACTGAGCCTTTTACCATGCCCATAGTTTGCCTTTTCCAGAATGTCATATAGATGTCTTTTCATGGGTTGGTAGCTAATTTCTTTTTAGTGCTGAATGATATTCCATTGTTTTGATGTACCTAAGTTTATCCATTTACTCACTGAAAGACGTCTTTGTTGCTTCCAAGTTTTGCCAATTATGAATAAAACCGCTATAAAAATATGTGTGGAGGCCAGGTGCAGTGGCTCATGCCTATAATCCCAGCACTTTGGGAGGCAGAGACAGGTGGATCACCTGAGGTCAGAAGTTCAATACCAGCCTGACCAACATGGTGAAACCTCGTCTCTACTAAAAATACAAAAATTAGCCGGGTGTGGTGGCACGCACCAGTAGTCCCAGCTACTCAGGAGGCTGAGGCAGGAGAATCACTTGAACCCAGGAGGTGGAGTTTGCAGTGAGTGGAAATCACACCACTGCACTCCAGCCTAGGCAACAGAGTGAGACTCCATCACTCCATCACTAAATAAATAAATAAATAAATAAATAAATAAAATGTGTGCAGGTTTTGTGTAGACATAAGTTTTCAATTCATTTGGGTAAATACCAAAAGCACGATTGCTTCATTGTGTAGCAAGAGTATGTTTAGTTTTGTAAGAAACTGCCAAAATGCCTTTATAAGTGGCTATACCGTTTTGCATTCTCACCAGCAATGAATGAGGGATCCTATTGCTTCATATCCTTGCTAGTATCCATCTCTAAAATGTGAATTAGTCATCCAACAGAATAATATTTGGCAATAAAAAGGAATGAAGTACTGATATATATTACAACATGGATGAACCTTAAAAATATTATGTTAAGTGAAAGAAACCAGACACAAGAGACTATATTTCACACGTCCAGAACAGAGAAAACTATACATACAGAAGACAGGTTAGTGTTTGCTTAAGGACAGGGAGATAACGGCATAGGAGGGTCATAACAAAGGGGTGTGGTGTTTCTTTTTGACTTGACAAAAAGGTACTAAAATTGATTGTGGTAATGGTTGCACATATGTGTGAATATACTAAAAACCATTGAATTGTGTAATTTAGGTTGGTGAATTGTTTGGTATGCAAATTATATCTCGATAAAGCTGTTATTAAAAGGAAGTATTATCTATTCTGGGATGGATGAGTAGGAGTTATCCAGGCTAAGTGTGTGAGGGGCAATTGAAGCAGTGTTTCAGGCGGGGATAAATGTGAAACCAGGACTGGGACTTGAAAGGGCATGGAGCCTTGAGGAACTGATAGGAATTCACTCAGCACAATGGTATTGTTACTATTTATTAAATACCAATCATTCCAGAGCAGTGTTTAGGAACAAGGACATTGACCTTAGGCAAGTATTCCATTTAATAGCTGGGCAACCTCCGCCAGGCCTCACTTTCCTTTTCTATAAAACAATAGGTTAATCATATAACATCTAGAAAAGGACTCAGAGTTCATGGAAAGGAAGAAAGACTCTGTGTAAATCCAAGAATTATTTTGGCAATTATAATGCAAGGATAATAGAATTACCAATTGGGAATTAAAAAATAATAATTATTATTTCTTAACCAGATGGCAGGAGGCCTGATGGGAGATACCAAAATGCCACTTAAAAAGAAATGATCCTTCTCTTTAGCAAACTGAAGGGCTTCATCTTCACATATGTGAATATTTGTGGATATGGGTATGTATGTGTATGTGCGTATATATTATACTGTGCCTTCTGTTCTTCATTTTTCTTTTAACAATACATGGTGAACATATAGTACATATGGATCTACTTCATTCCTTTAAATAGTTCCTTTACCTACA
>NW_016819423.1:0-365 GCF_001698545.2 Rhinopithecus bieti | reverse complement strand
ACCAAACATGGAAAGGAACAACAGGTACCAGCCACTGCAAAACATGCCAAAATGTAAAGACCATCGATGCTAGGAAAACTGCATCAACTAACGAGCAAAATAACCAGCTAATATCATAATGACAGGATCAAGTTCACACATAACAATATTAACCTTAAATTAGCCTTAAATGTAAATAGGCTAAATGTTCCAATTAAAAGACACAGACTGGCAAATTGGATAAAGAGTCAAGACCCATCAGTGTGTTGTATTCAGGAGACCCAACTCATGTGCAGAGACACACATAGGCTCAAAATGAAGGAATGGAGGAAGATCTACCAACAAAAGTAAAACAAACAAACAAAAAGGCAGGGGTTGCCATCCTA
>NW_016819422.1:0-2322 GCF_001698545.2 Rhinopithecus bieti | reverse complement strand
TTGAACCAATAAACTCAATAATGATTTAACAAGATATATATATTTACTTAGAGTATTGATTGCTTGTTACAATCTAGATACTCTACTAGGCATGGAATATATAAAAATTGGACAAAAAAGAAAACTCTTGCCTTTAAGAAACTTGCACTCTAGTACAAGGTAAATTTTTGTTTTATTTGATGTTTAACTTTTGTTTTATTTAGTTATTCTTTCTTTTATTTCTATGTGATCATTAAAACGGTGTTTCATTTAAAATATTTTGCAGAAAAGTAGAAAATACTCCTTAGTTAATTACTTGTAAAGAAGTGCTGAGAAAATTATTCTGTCCTTCAACTTTCAATCTAGAAAATCAAAGTAGATTTTCATGAATCAAATGTTCAAATAATAAGATTTAAGTCAAGCCTCTGTTGTGGAAAGCCAAATCATGATTTTTAAACACGTTGATAAAAGAAAAGGAGAAGGCTTTGGGGAAAAAAATGCAAAAGTCATACAAAGAAATGTATCATCACTCTAAAAAATAACAAAAAAATAGTCCTCTGAAAAATGTTTTCAATCCTCAGTAGAATGAAAGAATCTATAGACTTTTGGACCACAGAAAGCCATGATAAAAAAGAGAAACTGAGATAAAAAGTTCATATGAACGGATGGAAAGTAATAAGAATACAATTACAAAGAATACAAGGAAGCTCTAAACTCATTTGCAGAATTAAAATCCTGATAGAAGGGCAACATGTATTATATTGCATAATGACAAAATAATGATACAAAGGAAAACCTTGAGATGTGCTATTAGAATGCAGAGTCAAGAGTGGTAAGATGAAAAATAAATTGAGGAAGTAGATGACAGATGATAGCTATGAAATATAGGGATAGGGAATGTAACTTGTGGATCATTAGCATTTTTAAAGAAATGATTAAGCATATTAGGAAGTGGAACTATCCAAAGATATAATAGAAGAATATTTATCAAAACTTTACCAAAATAAATCTGTGATTAAAAGAGCCTAACATGTTATATGCTACATCAATGAACAGAGAACCAGTCTTAGACATACCATGGGAAGTATCAGGAGAAAGAAAACTGTAAATCTCTAGATAGAAAAAATACAAGCAAATCAACAAGGTGGAGGAAAATATAATGGATGGTCTTTCAAAATATTATTGAGACTACAATTGAGAAAAATGTTTAGATCTTTGAGGGGGAGAAATTGTTTGAGAACTTTAGAGGCAGCCACATTACATGTCAAAAGCAATGGAAAAATATACTTGAATATTGGCCAGGTGCCTGTAATCCCAGCACTTTGGTAGGCGCAGGCAGATGGATCACCTGAGGTCAGGAGTTCGAGAGCAGCCTGGCCAACATGGCATAACCAGTCTCTACTGAAACTACAAAAATTCACTGGGCGTGGTTGTGTGTGCCTATAATCCCAGCTACTTGGGAGGCTGGGGCAGGAGAATCACTGCCTCAAGGTCAAATTGGTAACATCTACCACTATTTGTAGAAATTTACTTCCATTTGATGTAGTAGTTCTACTTTTCAGAATTGTTTCAAAAACTATCATGCATTAATGCAAAAATACATCTCTTGAAGTGTTCATTATGAAATTGATAACCAAAATTGGAAGGAAACCCAATATTCATCCATAAGTTGTGAGTAAAATAAGTGATGGTACAACTGTTTGATGGAATACTAAGAAGATATGAAAAATGATGTGAAAGAGTATTTATTTATTTATTTATTTACTGTTTTCAAACATACAAGCTCTCATTTAAGTTTTTTTTTTTTTTAATTATACTTTAATTTCTAGGGTACATGTACATAACGTGCAGGTTTGTTACATATGTATACTTGTGCCATGTTGTGTGCTGCACCCATCAACTCGTCAGCACCCATCAACTCGTCATTTACATCAGGTATAACTCCCAATGCAATCCCTCCCCCCTCCCTGCTCCCCATGATAGGCCCCGGTGTGTCATGTTCCCCTTCCCGAGTCCAGGTGATCTCATTGTTCAGTTCCCACCTATGAGTGAGAACATGCGGTGTTTGATGAACATCGATGCAAAAATCCTCAATAAAATACTGGCAAACCGGATCCAGCAGCACATCAAAAAGCTTATCTACCATGATCAAGTGGACTTCATCCCTGGGATGCAAGGATGGTTCAACATATGCAAATCAATAAACGTAAACCAGCAAATAAACAGGACCAAAGACAAAAACCACATGATTATCTCAATAGACGCAGAAAAGGCTTTTGACAAAATTCAACAGCCCTTCATGCTATAAACGCTCAACAAATTCGGTATTGATGGAACGTATCT
>NW_016819421.1:0-827 GCF_001698545.2 Rhinopithecus bieti | reverse complement strand
TTGAAATGGAGTCTTGCTCTGTCAACAGGGCTGGAGTGCAGTGGCACAATCTTGGATCACTGCAACCTCCGCTTCCCTGGTTCTAGTGATTCTCCTGCCTCAGCATCCAGAGTAGCTGGGATTATAAGCATGTGCCACCACACCTGGATAATTTTTTAATTTTTTGATTTTAGAGACACGGTTTCACCATGTTGGCCAGGCTTGTCTTGAACTCCTGACCTCAGGTGATCTGCCCACACTGGCCTCCCAAAGTGCAGGGATTACAGGTATCAGCCACCACGTCCAGGCAGGAGCAAGTAAATTCTTAAAGCAAGTTATTAGAAATCACTATTGAGATGTAGACCTCCACACAACAAGAGTAGGAGACATCAACATTCCACTGACAAAATTAGAGAGATCATCAAGATAAAAAATTGACAAAGTTATTCAGGGCCTGAACTCAACATGAAGCCACACAGATCTGACTGACTTCCCCAAAAACTCTTTAATTTGAAACAAAAGAACACACATTCTTCTCATCGCCATCTACTCTAGAGTCAACCGCATATTTGGATATAAAACAATCATTAGGAAATACAAAAGAACCAAAATCATATCCAACATACACCAAGGCCACTGTTCAATAAAAAGAGCAGATAAAAAATCTTTCAATATCATGCAATTACATGAAAATTAAACAAGTTTCTGAATGGCATTTGGGTAGGTAATTATATAAAGGAAGAAATTAAAAAGTTATTTTACAAACATACACAGCATAATAGAAATTCTGAGATATGGCAAGGCAGTGTTAAGAGGGAAATTCAAAGCGCTAAATGTCCACATCAAAA
>NW_016819420.1:0-695 GCF_001698545.2 Rhinopithecus bieti | reverse complement strand
GATTCTGGTTACCACTTATTATCCCTTCGCAGGAACCTCAAAGACCGACTTTCAAACTGTGGAACGTAGAGGAAGCTTTAACCCTGTGAGAAGAATGGAAATGTCAGAGAGCAGCTTCTTCGAGTGCTTCTTTCTGTTTTTTCTTGGAGGACATTTGACTTTTTGCGGTAGTATTCGATGTGCTCCAAATATCACTCTTTTGGTTTTACAGGAACAGAGTTCAAACAGTGCCATATGAGAAGAAAGTTATAGCTGCCTGAGTGGAATGCACACATCACCAAGCAGTTTCTCAGAAAGCTTCTCTCCAGTTTTATCTGACTATATTTCCTATTTCACCGTAGGCCCAAATGTGATCCCAAATATCCCATCACGGATCCATCCACGAGGGTGTTTCCAAGCTGTGTAATGTAAAGAAAGCTTCAGCTATGTCAGATGATTAAACATAGCAAAAAGCAGATTCACAGAAAGCTTCTTTCCAGTTTTTTTCTGAAGATATTTTCTTTTTCACCATAGTCCTGAATATGCTCCTGATGTTCCCTTTGCGGATCTGTCCATGACACTTTCCAAGCTGCGTAATGTAAAGAAAGCTTTATATATGTGAGATGATGACACATATCACAGAGTAGTTTCCTAGAAATCGTCTTTCCAGTTTTTTGTCTGAGGCTATTTCCCTTTTCACCATCGGCATCAACATG
>NW_016819419.1:0-1336 GCF_001698545.2 Rhinopithecus bieti | reverse complement strand
ATATTATATATTTTTAATAATATATATATTAAAATATATATATATGTTTTTTTGAGACGGAGTTTCACTCTTATTGCGCAGGCTGGTGTGCAATGGCACAATCTTGGCTCACTGAACTCTCTGCCTGCCAGGTTCAAGCAATTCTCCTGTCTCAGTCTCCAGAGTACCTGGAATTACAGGTGTGCACCACCACGCCCAGCTAATTTTGTAATTTTTGTAGAGACGGGGGTTTCACCATGTTGGCCAGGCTGGTCTGGAACTCCTGACCTCAGGTAATCCACCTGCCTCAGCCTCCCAAAGTGCTGGGATTACAGGCATGAGCCACTGTGCCCGACCCTGGAATATATTTTTTTAAACCCTAAACTGTATTATAGCATCATCTCTTCCTCAGTGACTCGGTTTATAATATCTCATACTGAAAAAAACGAAAACAAAAACAAAAAGCAAAACTCTATGACGAAAATCAAGTGCTCTAAGTTAAATATCTGAGTCCAAATAATGTCAAAAATCAGCAAGGCACCAGGCTTCCCCCATTCAGACAGCACCCTCCCCTTCCTGCCCCGTGCTTCTGTTGACCTCTGGTCCTGTTCGCAGGAAACCCTCAAGTTTAACTCTGAACTTGAGGGGAAGGAAGGGAGTGAACCACATGGCCCTGGGGTCCGGGCCTCTGGCCGGAAGGGCGCTCAGCTCGGTCTGTAAAATGAAATGTGCTTTGAATGTCATGGGTCAGGAAAAAAGAATTTGAGCGCAGTCTGGAAATGAAATTTCCTGCCTGTGGTTTGACTCACGTCTGTCTGGAAATCTACCCCAAGGACATTCATTCCACTGTGACAGGGCTCATCTCTGCGGAGCACCAGACTTCTGCGGTGGGAGGGAAGATTGTCCGCGCTGCAGAGACGAGCCGGCCTGCGGAGGCCGCCTCCTGACCCCGCGTCAGTCACCGCGGTGGATGGCGCAACCCAGATTTGGGAATTAATTACCCAAGGCGCGTCTCCGTGCAGTCTGGCCTCTCTCCCTGAAGGCTTCTTAAGCAATAGGGTACTAGCAGGAGTTGGAGACCAGCCTGGCAAACGTGGTGAAACCCCATCTCTATTAAAAATACAGATGGGGGCCGGGCGCGGTGGATCGCGCCTGTAATCTTAGCAATTTGGGAGGCCGAGGCAGGCGGATCACTTGAGGTCAGGAGCTTGAGACCAGCCTGGCCAGCATGGTGGTCTTTACTAAGAATATAAAAATTAGCCGGGCCCCGTGGTGGCAGGCGCCTGTAATCCCAGCTACTGGGGAGGCTGAGGCAGGAGAATCGCTTGAACCTGGAAGGCGGAGCTTGCAGTGAGCT
>NW_016819418.1:9779-30024 GCF_001698545.2 Rhinopithecus bieti | reverse complement strand
CTGTTGTCCAGGCTGGCGTGCAGTGGTGCAGTCGTAGCTCATTGAAGCCTCAACCTCCAGGGCTCAAGTGATTCTCCTGCCTCAGCCTCTCAAGTAGCTGGAATTACAGGGTTCCCACCACCACATCTGGCTAATTTCTTTTATTTTTTGTATAGATGGGGTCTTGTTATGTTGCCCAAGCTCCTCTCAAATTCCTAGACTCAAGTGATTTCCCCCCACCTCTGCCTCCCAAAGTGCTAGGATTACAGGCATGAGCCACCTCATCTGGCCAGCTTATTTTCTGTTACTGGCTCAATGTAAAGTCTCCATCTCAGGAACAGCCAGTGAAAGAGATGCACAGGGCAAGGTAAGTGGGGAGGGGCACAGAGCTTCCATGCCCTCTGTTGGGCACGCTACCCTCCCAGCACCTCCTTGTGTTCAGCGACACAGAAGTTCTCCAAACCCTGTTGTTTGGGTTTTTATGGAGGCATGATTGATTGACTATTGGTAGCTAAGTCAATCTCCAGTCCCTTTTGCCTCCTGGAATTCGGCAGGTGAGGCTGAAAGTTCCAAGCCTCAACAAATGTGGTTGGGGCTAGGCACAGTGGCTCATGCCTGTAATCCTAGCACTTTGGAAGGCCGAGGCGTGCGGATCACTTGAGGTCAGGATTTTGAAACCAGCCTGACCAACATGGTGAAACCCCATCTCTACTAAAAAAAAAAAATTAGCTGGGTGTTGTGGCACATCCCTATAATTCCAGCTACTCAGGAGGCCGAGGTAGGAGAATTGCTTGAACCTGGGAGGCGGAGGTTGCAGTGAGCTGAGATTGTGCCATTGCACTCCAGCCTGGACTACAAGAGCCAAGCTCCATTTAAAAAAATAAATGTGGTTGGTTCCTCTGGCAGCCAGCCCTCCTCCTGAAGCAGTCTGGGAGCTTGCAGCCACTCTGTCAGCTCAACAGCATCCCACATGCATTCTTACCATGCTGCAGATCTGAAAGACCTTAGGGACCCTTGTGTCAGGAAACTGGGACTAAGACTAAATATTAAAACAGAAAATGCTCCTATTACCTCCATCACTAAGGACTTTATAAGAGCTTTAGAAGTTCTATGCCAGGAACTTAAAATAATTCTTATATCAATTAGGATGATTTGGACAGCAGTCATCACTCAGAACCAACCATAAAAGAGAAAAGGCTGGGCGTGCAGTGCGATGTGGAAATCATGAAGCCTCACTGCAGCCTTGACCCTCCTAGGCTAAACGCGATCCTCCACCTTAGCCCCTCTCCAGGTAGCCCTGGGAACTTACAGGCGTGCCATCACCACTGGTCCAGCTGATTTTAATTTTAATTCTAAATAAAGGCGGGGTCTTCCCTATGGTTCCCCCAGGCTGGTCTCAAACTCTTGGCCTCAAGCATTCCTTCCTCTTTGGCCTCCTGAAGTGTTGGGATTACAGATGGGAGCCCCCATGCCCAACAATCAAGGATCTTTATAAGAGAAAGGAGGCGGTAAGAGAGTCAGAATTAGAGGAGATGTGGTGATGGAAGAAGAGGTCAGAGAGGGAGATTTGAAGATGCTGCACTTCTGGCCTTGAATATGGAGTCAGGGGCCATCTTCAAGGTGAGTCAAGGAATGGAGGTGGCTTCTAGAAGCTGGAAAAGGCAAGGGAGCACATTCTAGAGCCTCCAGAAGGAATGCAGCCCCTCTGACACCTGACTTCAGCCTTAATAGACCTAGTTGGGCTTTTGGACCCCAGAACTGTAAGGTGGTAGATTTGTGGTGTTTCAAGCCACTAAATATAGGGTAGTTTGTTGTAGCAGCAAGAAAAAATGAACATAAAGCTGGGGCTTTATGTTACAGTTGCTCATGCCTGTAATCCCAGCACTTTGGGAGGCTGAGGTAGGAGGATCGCTTGAGCCCAGGAGCTTAAGACCAGCCTGGACAACATAATGAGACCTCACGTCTAAAAAAGTTTTTTTTACGGGAGGCTGAGGCAGGAGAATGGCGTGAACCCGGGAGGCAGAGCTTGCAGTGAGCTGAGATCTGGCCAGTGCACTCCAGCTTGGGTGACAGAGTGAGACTCCGTCTCAAAAAAAAAAAAAAAAAAAAAAATTTTTTTGAAAAAGGCTGGGTGCGGTGGCTCAGATTTGTGATCCCAGCACTTTTAGGAGGCTGAGGGGGTTGGATCATGAGGTCAGAAGTTCAAGATGAGCCTGGCCAAGATGGTGAAGCCCCATCTCTACTAAAAATACAAAAATTAGCCAGGTGTGGTGCCTGTAATCCCAGCTACTCGGGAAGCTGAAGCAGAGAATCACTTGAACCTGAAAGGCAGACTTTGCAGCGAGCTGAGATCACGTTGTTACACTTCAGCCTGGATGACTGAGACTCTGTCTCAAAAAAAAAAAAAAAAAAATAAGCCCGGCATTGTGGCATGGAGTCTCATTGTGGCATGAGACTACATTGTGGCATGTAGTCTCAGTTCCTAGGGAGGCTGAGGCAGGAGGATTGTTTAAGCCTGGGAGGTTGAGGTTGCTGTGAGCTATGATTGCACCACTGTACTCCAGCCTGGGCAATAGAGCAAGACCTTGTTTCAAAAAGAAAGAAAGAAATGAGCATGGTGGGAATGGGGACAAATGGTAATGTTGAGTAGAGTGGTCAGGGTTGGCCTCATAAGTGAATATCGAGCAAAAGTTTGAAGCAGATGATGGAGCTGGCCAAGGTGCTGAGGGAAGAGCATTATAGGCTGAGTCAACAGGATAAAGGCATGGGGAGGAAACTCCCTGGTGTGTCTGAGGCTCTGGAAGAAGGCCAGTGGAGCAAAGAGAAAGGGAGCGAAGTTGGCGAGGAGACCAGGGAGTTGCTGGGCTGGGATTGGTACAGATTGTGTAAGCCCGGGGACGCTATTCCGGGGGCTTTGGCTTTTACTCTGACTAAAATGGGAACCACCGAGGGGTTCTGAGCAGAGAGGCGACATGATCTGTCTCCTGATTTAAAGCATGCCCTGGCTGCTAAGTTGAGAAAGACTCTGGGAAGATTTGTGTAGTAGCATGGGGGCCAAGCTGTGGCAACATCCCAGTGGGAGATGATAGTGGTCCTGACCTGGTGCACAGTGGTGGTGAGAGATGGTCAGAGCCTGGATACATGTTGAAGTCAGTCAATAGGATTTCCTGACAGGCTGGATGTGAGCTGTGAGAGAAGGCAGGGGTCAAGGTTGAGTTTGATTCCAATTGAATTATTAAGTAATTAAAAAAAAACCCTACTGCCTTTCCCAATCCTACCAAGTAAAGGATGCTAGATAAAAAAAATCCCAAGTCAGGCCAGGGGCAGTAGCTCACACCTATAGTTTCAACAGTTTGAGAGGCAGAGATGGGAGTATGTTTTAAGGCCATGAGTTTGAAAGCAGCCTGGGCAACATAGTAAGACCTCCTCTCTACAAAAATAAAAGAAAGAAATTTAATAAAATAAATATAGCCGGGCATGGTGGTGTGTACCTACTCAGGAGGCTAAGGTGGACAGATCTCTTGAGGCTAGGAGTTTGAGCCAGCTTGGGCCACATATTAAGACTTCTCTCTCTAAAAAAATCAATAATAATTTTAAAAAGCCTGACATGCTGGTACTTGCCAGTATTTCCAGGTATTGGGGCAGCTGAAGTAGGAGCATGTCTTGAGCCCAGTTGGTCAAGACTGCAGTGAGCTATGATTATACCACTGGACTCCATCCTGGGTGACACAGTGGGACCCTGTCTCAAAATACAATTACAAATGAAATGAAATCTCAAGTCAGACCAGTCCCTTCTAGGCTATGTAGGCCTTGCAACCACATAGCTGCATGATCGGGTTTGTGTGGCTGCGGATGAGGAGACCCCTGTGCGATTGTTGTTGGCTTTATAATCAGTTTATTTTTCAGTATAGTAATCAAATATATTTCATCATACTTGATGGTCTCAAATATGTGTGGGTTTTGGAATTCCCCTTGGAACAGGTTGTAACATCTTATTTGCTCCATCATTCCATAATTTTTAAAATCTGATCAGTGTTTAATAAGATCGGAATTGCTATTAGACTACCTAGTTAGTTTTGATTATTGAGAAAATGAAATTGTGTTGTTTGCACTTTATCCAAGATTGGTGTCATACTGGGTAAATCGAATCAATACTTGAACAAATGCAAAATTAGAGCTTTATCATGAAAAACTATGTCATTCTTGAAGAAGATGCCATTTTTTTTTTCTTTTTTTTGTTTAAGATAGAGTCTTGCTCTTGTCGCCCAGGCTGGAGTGCAGTGGTGCAATTTTAGCTCACTGTAACCCTTGCCTTCTGGGTTCAAGCAGTTCTCCTGCCTCAGCCTCCCGAGTAGCTGGGATTATGGGTGCCCGCCACCACACCCAGCTAATTTTTGTATTTTTAGTAGAGACAGGGTTTCACCATGTTGGCCAGGCTCATGTTGGACTCCTGACCTCAGGTGATCTGCCTGCCTCAGCCTCCCAAAGTGCAGGGATTACAGACGTGAGCCGCCACGCCTGGCCTCCATTTCTTTTTCATAGTCTTTAATAAATAGCTGGTATTGTTGCAGACTTGCTATTTCGGCACTTAGGAATTTTTCACTAGAAGGCATGTAAAGAAAGACCATGGGCATTTGTAACGAATTTAGCATTCATTCTTTGCATAACTGTTCCCAGAGCTGTAACTTGACTAGTGAATTCTTTAGAAACCACTTAGCTAGCAATCCAGCCTAACCAGCCACTCACCCTCCTTATTCAGTGCTCTTTTGTTCTTGTCTGTTTCTCCTCCAACTTGGCTACACTCACAAAGTGATACAAACTTGCATTTGTTTTCTTTCCTTTTTAGAGACAGGGTCTTGCTCTGTTGCTCAGGCTGCAGTACAATGACATGGTCATGGTTCACTGTAGCCTCAAACTCCTGGGCTCAAGCAGTTGTCCCACTTCAGTCTCCCAAGTAGCTGGGACTACAGACGTGTGCCAATTTTTTCATTTTTTATCATAGAGATGGGATCTTGCCAGGTTGCTCAGACTGGGCTCAAAACTCCTGACCTCAAGTGATCCTCCTGCCTCAACCTCCCAGAGTGCTGGGATTACAGGCAGGCATGACCACCTGTGCCCAGCCCCCTATTATTATTATTTTAAATAATAGCTTTATTAAAATATTATTCACATGCCATTCACTTTATTTATTGAAATCTGCAATTCAGTAGGTTTTAGAATATTCAGAGAGCTGTGCATCAATCACCAGTCACTTTTAGAACCTTTTATTACCCTATAGAGAAATCCATACCCCTTAGCCACTACCTCCTACTCCCCCCACCTGCCTTGGCCCCCAGCCTTAGGCAACCATTGATTCATTGTTTTGTCACTATAGATTTGCCTAATCTGGACAAATAGAATTGTACAATATGTGATCTTTTTTGTGGCTCTTCTTCCCTCTTAGCACAATGTTTTCAAAGTTCCTTTATGTCATAGTGTGTATCAATATTTCATCATCCTATTGCTGAGTAATATTCCGTGGTAGAGACACGCTGCATTTTGTTTATCTGTTCATCAGTTGGTGGGCATTTGGGTTGTCTTCATGTTTTGGCCATTATGAATAATGCTGTTATGAAGATTGTTGTACAATGTATATTTGTGTGGATATATATTTTTATTTCTCTGGGATATATGCCTAGGAGTGAAGTTGTTGCATTATATGATGACTGTACATTTTGAGAAACTGCCAGACTATTTTCTTAAGTGGCTACACCAGTTGGGTGTGATGGCTCACACCTGTAATCCCAGCTACTCAGGAGGCTCCGATGGGAGGAATTGAGCCCATGAATTCAAGACCAGCCTAGGCAAGATAAGAAACCCTGTCTTGATTAAAAACAAAAAAAAAATCCAATTAAAATGATAGGAAAAGAAATACCCAAGCAAAGTGGTTTACATGGATTGTATGTCCCAACCCAGGAATGGTATTGTGGGTTGCCAATTACCTGCCACATCTTCACTGACGAGAGTTTTTTTTCTAGATAGGGGCTGCTCTATCGCTCAGCTGCAGCCCAAGGACACCATCCACAGGCACTGCAGCCTTGACCTCCCAGGCACAAGTGATTGCTCTCATCTCAATGCCGGGGCTAATTTTATTATTATTTTTGGGGAGTGATCGGATTTTACCGTGTCGCCCAGGCTGGTCTCATACTCCTGGCCTTGAGTGATCTGCCCACCTCAGCCTCCCAAAGTTCCGGAATTACAGGCTGAGCCACCATGCCTGGCCTTCACCAACACTTGTCATTATGTTTTGTTTTTTCTTTTATATCTTAAAGCAGTGTAAGAACAAGTGTCTTCAATTATAGGAAACAATATAATCCCAGGGCATTGGGAGGCTAAGACAGGAAGATGCGTTGATGCCAGGAGTTTGTTTTCTGTTTTCTTTTCAGACAGAGTCTCACTCTGTTGCTCAGAGTGGAGTGCAGTGGTGCAATCTTGGCCCACTGCAACCTCCGCCTCCCAGGTTCAAGTGATTCTCCTGACTCAGCCTCCCAAGTAGCTGAGACTACAAGTACACACCACTACTGCCCGGCTAATTTTGTATTTTTAGTAGAGTCAGAGTTTCATCATGTTGGCCAGGCTGGTCTCAAACTCCTGACTTCAGGTGATTTGCCTGCCTCAGCCTCCCAAAGTGCTGGGATTACAAGCATGAGCCACCATGCCCAGCCTGATGCCAGGAGTTTTAGACCAGCCTGGGCAACCTAGCAAGATCTTGTCTCTACAGAATATTTAAAAATTAGCCAAATGTGGTGGTGCCTGCCTATAGTCTCTCTCTCTCTCTCTCTCTCTCTTTTTTTTTTTTTTTTTTTTAACTTTTTGAGACATGGTCTGGCTCTGTCTGAAACTCCTGGGATCAAGTGATCAGTCCTCCCACCTCATCCTACCAAGTAATAGGGACCACAGGTGCATGCCACCCAGGTCTTGCTATGTTGCCCAGGCTGGTCTTGAGCTTCTGGCCTCAAGCAATCCTCTCACCTTGGCCTCCCACGGTGCAAGATTAAAGGTCCCTACCCTGCCTATTGAGAACCAAAAGAAGGATCCAAATTCTCCTTAGCTCGACTCGAGCTATTTCCTGATTGCATCATCAGCAAGGAGCTGGTTATTGGGCTGTCCAGACCTCCCAAGTGGCACAGAAATGAAGTGAGGGAGTTTTCCTGCTGCTCCACTCTGTGAGGAGTTGGAAGATGATGTTTACTCATTTGCAGAGAGAGATGCCTTGTAGGCACCTTAGGATGGAGGGGACCATGATTCCAATGTCGTTTTTTTCTTTAGAAACAGGACCTTGCCCTGTCACTCAGGATGGAGTTCAGTGGTCCAATCACGGCTCACTGTAGCCTCAAACTCCCAGGCTCAAGCAATCCTGCCACATCAGCTTTCTCAGTAGCTGGGACCACAGGTGAGCACCATGACACTCAGTGAATTTTGTTTTTATTTTTTTGTAGAGATGGGGCCTCAACTGTGTTGCCAGGGCTGACCTTGAACTCCTGCACTCAAGGGATTTTCCTGCCTTGGCCTCCCAAAGTATTGGTATTACAGGCATGAGCCATTGTGCCCACCGTCTCTGGTTCTTAACCTTCTGCCTCCCTCTTCCACTTTTAAAGAATGCTTGTAATTACATGGGCTCTTCTAGATATTCCAGGATAATCTTGTTTTAAGGTCAGCTGATTTTCAACATTAATTTTATCTGCACTCTTAATTCCCCCTTCCTATGCAATCGTGCTGTGTAACATAGGACATGAGCAATTGGTGGGGGTGGGGGTTATTACTTTGGCTACCACAGTAACTGTTTTGTGCTAGGTACTGAGCTAAGCACTGGTGAATTAAGCATGAATAACACACTCTCCCTAATCTCCATGCATTCATGGGAGGAGCACCTCACCTGCCATGCTCCTGAGAATCGGGGGAGTCAAGGAAGTCTCCCGTGAGGAGGTGATGCCAAAGCAGACAAGTGACAGAGGAGCCGAAGCTAGCCAGGAAGAGAGTAGAGGTTTAAGGGGAAGCGTATTATAAGCAGAGGGTATCACCCACTTCAGAGACTCCCAGAGGAGAAAGAGTGTGCATTCAGGGGACAGATGAGGCTCAGTTGGACTCCATAGCAGGTGAAATGGAGAGGGGCAAGCAGTGAGGCTGCCTTGCAAGGCAGGGCAGAGCAGGGGCTGTTAAGGAGTCTGGACTTAATCCCCGAGGCAAGGAGAAGTGATGTAAATGGGGGAGTAACGTGATGAGATTCATGGATTAGAGACATGGCCGAGGCTGCTATAGAGAAGGCACCGGGGGAGCAGATGGCTCAGTGGGTGTACAGGAGACCTCTCACTGAGTTTAGGAAGAGGTTTTTAAAATAGAAGAAGTTTGAGTAATTTAAATGATGGTGGGAAGGAGCTAAAAGTGGGGGATAGGTTAAAGATACAGGAAAGTGGGAGGAAGAACTGACAAGTGAGGTTCCCGAGAGGGCAGGAGAAGAGGAGATTCCCATAGGGGGATTAACACTTTCTTTTCTTTTTCTTTCTAAGACAGGGTCTTACTCTGTCACCTAGGCTGGAGTTCAGTGGCATGATCTTGGCTCACTGTAGTGTAGACTTCCCAGGCTCAAGGGATCCTCCCACCCCAGACTCCCAAGTAGCTGGAACTACAGGTGTGCACCACCACCACACCTGGCTAATATTTTTCTTTTTTTTTGGTAGACACAGAGTCTCACTATGTTGCTCTGACTGGTCTCCAACTCCTGGCCTCAAGCAATCCTGCTGCCTAGGCTTCTGATATTGCCGGGATTACAGGCATGAGCCATAATGCCTGACCTCTGCTAGTTCTGTATTCTCTAGAGATATCTTTACTTTGTGCTAGTGTGTCCCTCATTATGCTGATCCTCTGTTAAAATTAATACCTTTTTTTCTTTTGAGATGGAGTTTCACTCTTGTTGCCCAGGCTGGAGTGCAATGGCGCTATCTTGACTCACCGCAACCTCCGCCTGCCGGGTTCAAGTGATTCTTCTGCCTCAGGAGATACACAGATACACCCCCTCCTGAGTAACTGGGATGACAGCCATGTGCCACCATGCCCAGCTAATTTTGTATTTTTGGTAGAGACGGGGTTTCTCCGCGTTGGTCAGGGTGGTCTCGAACTCCTGACCTCAGGTGATCCACCTGTCTTGGCCTCCCGAAGTGCTGGGATTACAGGCATGAGCCATTGCGCCTGGCCAAAATTAATACTTTTTATATTAAATTTACACGTATGTATTTTTTTCTTTTTGATACTGGGTCTCATGCTGTCACCCAGGCTGGAGTGCAGTGGCACAACCTCTGCTCACCGCAGCCTCCACCTGCCAGGCTCAAGCAATTCTCCTGCCTCAGCCTCCCACGTTGCTGGGATTACAGGTAAGTGCCACCACACAGCTAATTTTTGTGTTTTTTGTAGAGATCGGATTTCGCCATGTTTCCTAGACTGGTCTCAAACTCCTGAGCTCAAGGCAATCCACCCACCTTGGCCTCCCAAAGTGCTGAGATTACAGGTGTGATCCACCTTGCTCATTCTAGTTTAAACTTTTGAGTTGTTTGTGTCTCCTGATTAGACTCCTACAAATACAGAATTGATGCTAGGAAGGGTACCAGGAGATAAACCCACACAGATAGGATTTGGGAATAGGTTTGGTTATCCAAGAAGCAGTGCTGAACTCCTTCCTAATGGGATATAGGATGCTGGTGATTTCCAGGAAGTGACCTCACAATGACTCAAGCTACCACTTACTGTTGATTGTGGTGAAATGCCAGGTGAAGCATATGCCCTGTGAACTTAGGGGTGCTACAGTTGACCACTGCTGCAGTAAATATGACTCTGAAGAATGGCATGGGATGGATCCTTTCGAATGCACTTGAGCAGCCGTCTCCATCCACAGGGCCATAGAACCGGAGGTGAGCAGCAGGCAAGTGAGGGGAATCTTCATCTGTATTTCTAGCCCCTCCTATCGCTTGTATGACCACCTGAGCTGCATGTCCTGTCAGATGAGCAGCAGCATTCGATTCTCATAGAAGCACGAACCCTGTTGTGAAGTGTGCATGCGAGAGATCTAGGTTGTGCACTCCTTATGAGAATCTAATGCCTGATGTTCTATCACTATCTCCCATCACCCTAGATGGACAGTGTCGTTGCAGGAAAACAAGCTCAGAGATCCCACTGAGTCTACGTTATAGTGAGTTGTAGAATTATTTCATTATATATTACAATGTAGTAATAATAGAAATAAAGTGCATAGTATATGTAATGCATTTGAATCATCCTGAAATTATTCCCTCCACTCCCAGTCTGTGGAAAAATTGTCTTCCACACATTCACTCTGTTTTTTGGTAGAGGCAGGGTCTTAATATATTGCTCAGGCTGATCTCAAAGTCCTGGCCTCAAGTAATATACCTCTCGGCCTCCCAAAGTGCTGAGATTACATGCATAAGCCACCACCCTCAACCAAGACTTGTTTCTTAAACCAAATAAAAATTAAGTGAGATTACTTGAGCCCAGGTGGTCGAGGCTGCAGCGAGCCCTGGTTGCACCACTGCATTCCAGCCTAGGTGACAGAAAATAAAAAATAAAAATAATGTCTCAAAAAATAAAATAAAATACAAATTAACCCTTTATGACATTCCCAATAACTTTCCCTCCTAAGTGTTCCTCACAAGTCTTTGAATTTTAATTTTCACATACCATTTAAGACGTTTAAGAACTTAGGTCTGTCTGTGTCATCCCTTTATTTCAAAAGAATGTCTTTTTGTCACTTCCAGCTGGATCTACCATGAAAGACTTCTAAATCCAGGAAGAGAGACTGACTGGGCAACATGTTATTCAGGTACAAAAGACTTGGACTGTAACTCAAAATGATCAAATAATAGTGCATGCATCAAGTGCAGTGGGAAGCTCTTTTGGACAGTGAGANCATTCCCAGTGACTTTCCCTCCGAAGTGTTCCCCACAAGTCTTTGAATTTTGTTTGATTTTCACATACTATTTAAGATGTTTAAGAACTTGTATCTGTCTGTGTCATCCCTTTATTTCCAAAGAATGTCTTTTTGTCACTTCCAGCTGGATCTACCATGAAAGACTTCTGAATCCAGGAAGAGAGACTGACTGGGCAACATGTTATTCAGGTACAAAAAAACTTAGAGTGTAACTCAAAGATGATCAAATAATAGTGCATGCATCAAGTGCAGTGGGAAGCTTCCAATTAAGGTGACCCTTGAAGCCAAGTCCTGAAAGATAAGGAAGAGTTGTATGAGAGTGGGGAGGGAAGGGGAGGTGGAGGGATGAGGAATGGGCTGGGATGGGATGGAGTGAGCTGCTCAGGCAGAGAAACCAGCACTGTACAGACCTGGACAATGAAGATGGCACATGTTGTTCGGCAATGGTGAATTAATTAAGCGTGGCAGGAATGCTTTGTAGAGACAGTAGTCTGCTTGTATGGAATTTTGTCTGAGAGACCTGACTACAGTTTCTAATTTTTTGATGTTATCATCCATCACTGTGCTTGTCAGATAGTTTGGAATAGGGATAATGATCACAATAACACCAAGCAGAGTATTTCGTTAATTCTCACAGAATCACAGGTAGGTGCCACAGTTATCCCCATTTTATGAATGAAGTGATGAAGACTTAGGAGTACTGCATGATTTGCCCAAGCTCACCTGGGTATTAAGACTGAGTCAAATGTTGGGTCTGGTCTGACTTTAATGTTTGCTTTGTTCATGAGCACCACGTATTGCCTCTCCTATGCAGTTAAGCAGGTAGACAAGTGACAGAAAACCCGTGTTTGTCTCTACTCACACACTTCCGACTGAATGTGTGTATGGAGTTGCTACACCAAATTCTCCAATGCTCTAGATATTAACTGGGTATCCCACGATTTTATTCTGACACTTCCTGGACTTAGCACAGACCCCACAAGTAAGGGACTCAGTCCCACGAGACCATCCTCACTTCAGATGCCAGTGGCAAGTCCTAGGTTGTCACCTGTACTTTTGACCAACCTGTTACAAATCAGGGGTTCCCATAACTCTCTTCTTGGGTTTAATAATTTGCTAGAACAGTTTACAGAACTCAGAAAACAGTTTATTTTCTTTTTTTCTGAGAGAGACGGTCTTACTTTGTTGCCCAGGCTGGTGTGCTATATTTCTTTTCTTTTTTTTTTGAGACAGAATCTCCCTGTGTCATCCAGGCTGGAGTGCAGTGATGTATCATAGCTTATTATAGCTTTGACCTCCTGAGATCAAGCGATCCTCCCACCTCAGCTTCCCAAGTAGCTGGGACAACACATGCATGTCACCCATGCCCAGCTCATTTTTGTAGTCAGAGTTTCACCATGTTGGCCAGGTTGGCCATGTTGGCCAGAAGGGGTCTTGTTGTGTTGCCCAGGCTGGCCACAAATTCCTGGGCTCAAGTGATCCTCCCACCTCATCCTTGTAGAGATGAGATTTAGTTTATGTCGCCCAGGCTGATCTCAAACTCTTGGGCTAAATTGATTATCTCACCTCATCCTGTCAAGTAGCTGGGACTACAGGCACACACCACCATGTCGGGCTAATTTTATTTTATTTTTTTCTAGAGGTGGGTCTCACTATGTTATTCATGCTAGTTTCAAACTTCGGGCCTCAAGTGTTCCTCCTGCCTTGACTTCCCAAAGTGTTGGGATTATGGGTGGGAGCCACCATGGGTGGGAGCAATGACAGGGTCTTTATCAAAAAAAAGAGGGTAGGAAATTCAGAAGTGGAGCAGGAGATGTGGTGATGGAAGCAGAGGTAAGAGAGGGAGATTTGAAGATGCTTCACTTCTGGCTTTGAAGATGGAGTCAGGGGCCATGATCCAAGGAATGGGAGTGGCTTCTAGAAGCTGGAAAAGCCAAGGGAACACTTTAGAGTCTCCAGAAGGAATGTAGCCCTGCTGACACCTTGATTTTAGCCTTAATAGACCTAGTTTGTGTTTCTGGCCCCTAGAACTGTAAGATGGTAGATTTGTGGTGGTTTAAGCCACTAAATGTAGAAAACTGCAAATTACGTTGCAGCAGCAAGAAGAAATGAACATGAACCCAGGCATGATGGCTCATGCCAGTAATCCCAGCACTTTAGGAATTTAGGCAGGAGGATTACTTGAGGCCAGGAGTTCAAGACCAGCCTGGGCAACATAGTAAGACCTTGTCTCTACAAAAAATGAAAAAATTGGCCAGACATGGTAGCTCACACCTGTAATTCCAGCACTTTGGGAGACTGAAGTGGGCAGATCACCTGAGAGCAGGAGTTCGAGAGCAGCCTGGCCACATTGTGAAACCCCGTCTCTACTAAAACACAAAATTAGCTGGGCGTGATGGCATGCACCTGTAATCCCAGCTACTTGGGAGGCTGAGGCAGGAGAATCACTTGAATCTGGGAGGTGGAGGTGGCAGTGAGCTGGGATTGCACCATTGCACTGCAGCCTGGGCAAGAAGAGTGAAACTCTGTCTCAAAATAAAATAAAATAAAATACTAAAAAAAAAAATAGCCAGACATGATGGCATGAACCTGTAGTCCCAGCTACTCGGGAGGCTGAGGTGGGAGGATTGCTTGAGCCTGGAAATTTGAGGTTGCAGTGAGCTGTGATTGTGCCACTGCACTCCAACCTTGGTGACAGTGAGATCTTGAAAAAAAGAAAGAAAGAAGGCAGAAAGTAAAGAAAGAAGAAATGAGCATGGTGGGCATGGGGACAGATGGCAATGTTAAATAGAATGGTCATGGGGTGGCCTCCTAAGTGAAAATTGAGCAGACTTGAAGGAGGGGAAGGAGCTGGCCAAGGTGCTGAGGGAAGAGGCTTGTAGGCAGAAACAACAGAATAAAGTGTCTGAGGTGTGTCTGAGGCTCTGGAAGGAGGCCAGTGGAGCAGAAGGAGAGAGGGAGAGAATTAGGGGAGGGGCCAGGGATTTGCTCAGTGGGGATCAGTACAGATCATGTAAGCCCTGGAGGTTATTGCTGGGGCTTTGGCTTTGACTCTGACTCAGATGGGAACTGCAGGGAGGGTTCTAAGCAGAGAGGCAACATGATCTGTCTCCCAGTTTAAAAGCATTCTCTGGCTGCTGAGTTGAGAAAGACTGTGGGAAGATTTGGGTAGAAGCATGGGGCCAAGTTATGGCAACATCCAGGTGGGAGATGATTTTGGTCCTGACCAGGGTCATGGTGGTGTTGAGAGATGGTCAGAGGGGAGAAGTAGGGGATGAGGCCAGGGTGTTGCTGGGTGGGGATCTTTAGTATGTGTTGAAGACAGTCAACAGGATTTCCTGACAGACTGGATATGGGGTGTGAGAGAAGGCAGGGGTCAAGGTTGAGTTTGATTCTTACTGAAATTATTAAGTAATTTAAAAAAACACGGCCGGGCGCGGTGGCTCAAGCCTGTAATCCCAGCACTTTGGGAGGCCGAGACGGGCGGATCACGAGGTCAGGAGATCGAGACCATCCTGGCTAACACGGTGAAACCCCGTCTCTACTAAAATACAAAAAACTAGCTGGGCATGCTGGTGGTTGCCTGTAGTCCCAGCTGCTCGGGAGGCTGAGGCAGGAGAATGGCGTAAACCCGGGAGGCGGAGCTTGCAGTGAGCTGAGATCCGGCCACTGCACTCCAGCCTGGGCGACAGAGCGAGACTCCGTCTCAAAAAAAAAAAACTACTGCTTTTCCCAATCCTAGCAAGTATGGGATGCTAGATTAAAGAAATCTCTTCAAGCTCATTGCAGTGGCGCATGTATGTAGTCCCAGCTGTTTGGGAAGCAGAGATGGGAATATCTTTTAAGGGCAGGAGTTCAAGACCAGCCTGGGCAACACAGCAAGATCTGCTCTTTACAAAATATTTTAAAATTAAATAAATGTAGCTAGGCATGGTGATGTGTACTTGTAGTTTCAGCTACTCAGGAGGCTGAGGTGAGCAGATCTGTTGAGGTCAGGAGTTTGAGGCCAGCTTGGGGAACACAGCAAGACCCCTCACTCTACAAAAAATTTTAAAATAGCCAGACATGGTGGCACTCAACTGTAGTACCAGCTGCTGGGGAGCTAAGGCAGGAAGATGGCTTGAACCCAGGAGGTTGAGGCTGCAGTGACCTGTAAGTGCACAATTGCACTCTAGTCTGGGTGACAGAGCAGAACCTGTCTCAATACAAATAAAATAATGAAATCTCAAGTCAGAGCCTTTCAGCTCTGCAGCCCTTGCAAACCCTGAGCCGTGCAGTGGGGTTTGCATCGCTGGGAATGAGGAGACCCCTGCCTAGTGTTGTTGCCTGACTAATCAGTGTTTTAAGCATATATTAATCAGGGTGGGCGCAGTGGCTCATGCCTGTAATCCCAGCACTTCAGGAGACTCAGGCGGGTGGATCACCTGAGGTCAAGAGTTCAAGACCAGCCTTGCCAACATGGCTAAACCCTGTCTCTACTAACAGAATACAATAATTAGCTGGGCATGGTAGTGGGCACCTGTAATCCCAGCTACTTGGGAGGCTGAGGTAGGAGAATCGCTTGAACCCGGGAGGCGGAGGTTGCAGTGAGCTGAGATTGCACCACTTCACTTCAGCCTGGGCGAAAGAGCGAGTATTATATCAACATGTAATGGTTTTATTATTAATATGTAATGAATGTTAAATATTTTAAGGATCTTGTATTACTTATATCAACATGTAATGGCTTTGTTAATATGTGATGAATAGTATTTTAAAATTTTGTCTTATTTTCTAGTTTTAATATAATTATTTATATAAAGAAATAGTCTTAGAGATCTTTAATAAAGTTAAAAAATGTAAAGGCATCCTAGACCCCAAAAGATTGAGAACTTCTAGTTTAGAAATATTCAGAATAAGCCACATACAACTTGCTACTTGAACTATTTTTTTTCTTTGTTTTTTATTTTAGGAGATGAGGTCTCACCCTGTCACCCAGGGTGGAGTATAGTGGTGCTATCATAGCTCACTGCAGTCTTGAACTCCTGGGCTAAGGATCCTCTTGCCTGAGCCTCCTGAGTAGCTGGGACTGTAGGTATACATGACGATACTTGGCTAATTTTTAAATTGTTTTGTGGACATGGGGTCTCACTTTGTTGGCCTGGCTGGTGTCAGACTCCTGGCCTCAAGTAACCCTTTCACCCCTGCCTCCCATCCTAGAGGTATGAGCTGCCACAACGAGCACTTGCTCAATTTTCTAAGAAAATAAAACATTTCTAAAGTAAGGCTATAGGATGATGGCAGGAAGATAAAATAGAAAACAGAAGAATAAGTTCAAATGACTTACACATATTCTTTTGACAGCAAGAACTTTTAGTATATACATTTCTTGCAAACAAACATAAGGCAAATAAACAATGTTTGTATAGGAACGTCAACACACACCGTACAATATTCCCACTTTGCTGACATGAGTTATGGAAATTTCGTGGTTTACTTGAGTATCGCTATCAGTATTTTGCTTCTCTGATCATNTGAGGAAGAGTTGTATGAGAGTGGGGACGGAAGAGGGGAGGTGGAGGGATGAAGAATGGGCTGGGAGGGATGAAGTGAGCTGCTCAGGCAGGGAAACCAGCACTGTACAGACCTGGACAAAGAAGATGGCACATGTTGTTCAGGGAATGGTGAATTAAGTGTGGCAGGAATGCTATGTAGAGACAGTATGCTTGTATGGAATTTTGCTTGTATGGAATTTTGCTTGAGAGACCTGACTACAGTTTCTAATTTTTTGATGTTATCATCCATCACAGTCCTTGTCAGATAGTTTGGAATAGGTATAATGATCACAATAACACCAAGCATAATATTTCAGTAATTCTCACAGAATCACAGGTAGGTGCCACTTCCCCATTTTATGAATGAAGTGATGAATACGTAGGAATAATGAGTGATTTGCTCAAGCTCACCTGGATATTAAAACTGAGTCAAATGTTGGGTCTGGTCTGACCTTAATGCTTGCTTTGTTCATGAGCACCACGTATTGCCTCTCCTATGCAGTTAAGCAGGTAGACAGGTGACAGAAAAGCCCATGTTTGTCTCTACTCACACACTTCCAACTGAATGTATGTATGGAGTTCCTACACCAAATTCTCCAATGCTCTGGATATTAACTGGGTATCCCACGATTTTATTCGGATACTACCTGGACTTAGCACAGACTCCACAAGTTAGGGGCTCAGTCCCACGAGACTGTCCTCACTTCAGATGCCAGTGGCAAGTCCTAGGTTGTCACCTGTACTTTTGACCAACCTGTTACAAATCAGGGGTTCCCGTAATTCTCTTCTTGGGTTTAATAATTTGCTAGAACAGTTTACAGAACTCAGAGAACAGTTTATTTTCTTTTTTTCTGAGAGAGACTGTCTTATTTTGTTGCCAAGGCTGGTGTGCTATATTTCTTTTCTTTTTTTTGAGACAGAATCTCCCTGTGTCATCCAGGCTGGAGTGCAATGATGTATCATAGCTTATTATAGCTTTGACCTCCTGAGATCAAGCGATCCTCCCACCTCAGCCTCCCAAGTAGCTGGGACTACACATGCATGTCACCTATGCCCAGCTCATTTTTGTAGTTGGTGTTTCACCATGTTGGCCAGGTTGGCCATGTTGGCCAGATGGGGTCTTGTTGTGTTGCCCAGGCTGGCCACAAATTCCTGGGCTCAAGTGATCCTCCCACCTCATCCTTGTAGAGATGGGATTTAGTTTATGTCGCCCAGGCTGACCTCAAACTCCTGGGCTAAATCGATTGTCTCACCTCAGCCTATCAAGTAGCTGGGACTACAGGCACACAACACCACGTCGGGCTAATATTTATTTTTATTTTTTTCTAGAGGTGGGTCTCACTATGTTGTTCATGTTAGTTTCAAACTTCGGGCCTCAAGTGTTCCTCCTTCCTTGACCTCCCAAAGTGTTGGGATTATGGGTGGTAGCCACTATGCCCAGCAATCACAGGGTCTTTATAAAAGAAAGAGCGTAGGAGATTCAGAAGTGGAGCAGGAGATGTGGTGATGGAAGCAGAGGTAAGAGAGG
Organism: Rhinopithecus bieti; assembly: GCF_001698545.2. Lineage (NCBI taxonomy): Eukaryota > Metazoa > Chordata > Mammalia > Primates > Cercopithecidae > Rhinopithecus > Rhinopithecus bieti. The sequence goes on along the minus strand of NW_016819418.1, from coordinate 12,008 downwards.
GAGATTTGAAGATGCTTCACTTCTGGCTTTGAAGATGGAGTTAGGGGCCATGATCCAAGGAATGGGAGGGGCTTCTAGAAGCTGGAAAAGCCAAGGTAACACTTTAGAGTCTCCAGAAGGAATGCAGCCCTGCTGACACCTTGATTTTAGCCTTAATAGACCTAGTTCGTGTTTCTGGCCCCCAGAACTGTAAGATGGTATATTTGTGGTGGTTTAAGCCACTGAATGCAGAAAACTGTAAACTATGTTGCAGCAGCAAGAAGAAATGAACATGAAGCCAGGCATGATGGCTCATGCCAGTAATCCCAGCACTTTAGGAATTTAGGCAGGAGGATTACTTGAGGCCAGAAGTTCAAGACCAGCCTGGGCAACATAGTAAGACCTTGTCTCTACAAAAAATGAAAAAATTGGCCAGGCATGGTGGCTCACACCTGTAATTCCAGCACTTTGGGAGACCGAAGTGGGCAGATCACCTGAGGTCAGGAGTTCGAGAGCAGCCTGGCCACATTGTGAAACCCCGTCTCTACTAAAAATACACAAATTAGCTGGGCATGGTGGCATGCACCTGTAATCCCAGCTACTTGGGAGGCTGAGGCAGGAGAATCACTTGAATCTGGGAGGTGGAGGTGGCAGTGAGCCGGGATTACACCATTGCACTCCAGCCTGTGCAAGAAGAGTGAAACTCTGTCTCAAAATAAAATAAAATAAAATACTAAAAATTTAGCCAGTCATGATGGCATGAACCTGTAGTCCCAGCTACTTGGGAGGCTGAGGTGGGAGGATTGCTTGAGCCTGGAAATTTGAGGTTGCAGTGAGCTGTGATTGTGTCACTGCACTCCAACCTTGGTGACAGTGAGATCTTGAAAAAAAGAAAGAAGGCAGAAAGTAAAGAAGAAATGAGCATGGTGGGCATGGTGGACAGATGGCAATATTAAATAGAATGGTCAGGGGTGGCCTTCTAAGTGAAAATTGAGCAAAGACTTGAAGGAGGGGAAGGAGCTGGCCAAGGTGCTGAGGGAAGAGGATTGTAGGCAGAAACAACAGAATAAAGTGTCCGAGGTGTGTCTGAGGCTCTGGAAGGAGGCCAGTGGAGCAGAAGGAGAGAGGGAGAGAATTAGGGGAGGGGGCCAGGGATTTGCTGGGTGGGGATCAGTACAGATCATGTAAGCCCTGGGAGGTTATTGCTGGGGCTTTGGCTTTGACTCTGACTCAGATGGGAACTGCAGGAGGGTTCTAAGCAGAGAGGCAACATGATCTGTCTCCCGGTTTAAAAGCATTCTCTGGCTGCTGAGTTGAGAAAGACTGTGGGAAGATTTGGGTAGAAGCATGGGGGCCAAGTTATGTCAACATCCAGGTGGGAGATGATTTTGGTCCTGACCAGGATCATGGTGGTGTTGAGAGATAGTCAGAGGGGAGAAGTAGTGGAGGAGGCCAGGGAGTTGCTGGGTGGGGATCTTTAGTATGTGTTGAAGACAGTCGACAGGATTTCCTGACAGACTGGATATGAGAGAAGGCAGAGGTCAAGGTTGAGTTTGATTCTTACTGAATTGTTAAGTAATTTAAAAAAACACTACTGCCTTTCCCAATCCTAGCAAGTATGGGATGCTAGATTAAAGAAGTCTTTTCAAGTTTATTGCAGTGTCTCATGTCTGTAGTTCCAGCTGTTTGGGAAGCAGAGATGGGAGTATCTTTTAAGGGCCAGAGTTCAAGACCAGCCTGGGCAACACAGCAAGATCTACTCTTTACAAAAATATTTTTCAAAATTAAACAAATGTAGCTAGGCATGGTGATGTGTACTTGTAGTTTCAGCTACTCAGGAGGCAGAGGTGGGCAGATCTCTTGAGGTCAGGAGTTTGAGGCCAACTTGGGCAACATAGCAAGACCCCTCACTCTACAAAAAAATTAAAAAAATAGCCAGGCGGCCGGGCGTGGTGGCTCAAGTCTGTAATCCCAGCACTTTGGGAGGCCGAGACGGGTGGATCACGAGGTCAGGAGATCGAGACCATCCTGGCTAACATGGTGAAACCCCGTCTCTACTAAAAAATACAAAAAACTAGCCGGGTGAGTTGGCGGGTGCCTGTAGTCCCAGCTGCTTGGGAGGCTGAGGCAGGAGAATGGCGTGAACCCGGGAGGCGGAGCTTGCAGTGAGCTGAGATCCAGCCACTACACTCCAGCCTGGGTGACAGAGCAAGACTCTGTCTCAAAAAAAAAAAAAAAAAAATAGCCAGG
>NW_016819418.1:0-8632 GCF_001698545.2 Rhinopithecus bieti | reverse complement strand
CTCAAGTCCAGGCCACAAAATCCAGGCCCAAAATGTCCACAAGTCGGCCTCTCAAGGCCCCGCTCCTGCCTTTCGTTGGCCTCTCCAGGCCCAGCTGCTGCCCCCAGGTGACCTCTACAGGCTGCGTTTTTACTTCTGGCTCTGCCTGGAGGCCCAACTCCTGCCTCAGAACAACTTCTTTTGGCTCAGCTCCTGCCCAGCTCCTGGTGGCCTTTGAAGGCCCAAAAGTGCCTCAAGTCAAGCTTTCCAGGCCCACCCTCTGCCTCCCAATGGCCTGGACAGGCCCAGCTCCTACGTGACAATGGCCTCTCCAGGCCCAGCTTTTGCTTCACGGACATGTTCCCCAAACAAGCTCGTACCTGCCTCCCGGCCACCTTGACGGGCCCAAATCCTGCCTCACACTAACTTCGTTAGGCCCAGCTCATGCCTCACTGTGGCCTGTCCAGGCCTAGGTTCTGCTCCCCGACAGGCTGTCCGTGCCCGAAACTTCCTCAAGTCAGCCTCTCCAGTCACAGCTCCTGCCCAACATTGGCCCCTTTAGGCACGGCTCATGCCTTGGTGGCCTCTCCAGGCCTCCCCAGTCCCAGCTTCTGCATCCTGGCAGCTTCTCTAGACCAAGAACTTTCTCAGGTCCGCCATCCCAGGCCCAACTCCTGCCTCCCGTCAGCCTCTATAGGCTCAACCTCTGCCTCACAGGAGACTTTCCTGGCCACCTAGGCCAAGCTCCTGCCTTTTAGCAGCCTCTACAGGCCCAGCTGCTGCCTCTCAATGACCTCTCTAGAGCAAGCTCATGCCTCACAGTGACCATTCTGGCTCAGCTTTTGCCTGTTGGCAGCATCTCCAGGCCCAGAATTTCCTCAAGTGGGCTTCTCCAGGCTCAGCTCTTCCTCCCAGCTGCATCTCCAGGCCTACATCCTACCTCACAACAACCTCTTTCAGCTCAGCTCTTGCCCAGCTCCTGGCAGCCTTTATAGGCCCAAAGCTTTCTCACATCACGTTCTCTAGCACAACCTGCCTCCCAGCAGCTTAAATAGGTCCAGCTCCTGCGTGACCATGGCCTCTCCAGGCTCAGCTCTTGCCTAACGGAGTTCGTCCTTGGCCAAGTTCCTGCCTGCCTCCCAGCAGACTCGAAAGGCCCAGCTCCTGCCCCCGACAGTCTCTCCAGGCCAAAATCTTCCTCAAGTCAGCCTCTACAGGCTGGTCTCTTGCCTCACACTGGCCTCTCCAGGCCCAGCTCTTGCCTCGTGGCAGCTGCCCCAGGCCAAGTTTCTGACTGCCTGCCAGCAGCCTCAACAGGCACAGCTCCTCCCTCACACTGGCCTGTTTAGGCCCAACTCATGACTGTCAGGCCCTATCCAGGCCCAGTGCCTGCCTGCTGACTGACTCTTGAAGCCCAAAACTTCCTCAAATCAGCCTTTTTAGGCCCACCTTCTGTCTACTGTTGGACTCTACAGACCAGCCTCTGCCTCACAGTGGACTCTCCAGACCCAGATCATGTCTTACTGTGGCATCCTCAGGTGAAGATCCTGCCTTTCGGCAGCTTCTACAGGGCCATCTCCTGCCTTGCAGTGGCCTCTTTAGGCCAAGCTCATGCCCCATGGCGACTTTTCCAGGCACAGATTTTGCCTTTTGCAGCCTGTCCAGGCCCAGAATGTCCTCAGCTCGGCATCTCTGGGACAAGCTCATTCTCCTGGCTGCATCTACAGGCCCATTTACTGCCTCAAAACAACTTCCTTTGGCCCAACTCCTGCCAAGCTGCTGGCAGCCTCTGTAGGCCACAGACTTCTTAAAGTAAAGCTTTCCAGGCCCACCTTTGGCCTCCCGGTAGCCTCAGCAATCAAACTATTCCCTCATGGCAGCTACAAAAAGCCAAGTTTCTTCCTGCCTCATGGCATCCTCCAAAAACAGCATTTGCCTCACAGCAGCCTCCCCAGGTCACAAATCTGCCTGTCTCCCAGCAGTCTTGACAAGTCCAGCTGCTGCTTCACAATGGCCCTTTTAGGCCCAGCTCATGCCAAAAGGTGGACTCTCCAAGCATAGCTCTTGCCTCCTGGCAGCCTCTGCAGGCCCCAATTCTCCAAAAGTTGGCCTCTCCCAACCCAGCTCCTACCTCACGTCAGCCTACACAGGCCCAAACTCTACCACACAGTGGCCCTTCCAGGCCCACCACTTGCTGATCATGGCCTCCTCAGGTGAAGCTCCTGCCTCACAATGGCCTCTGTAGGCCAAGCTCATGTCTCCCGGTGGCCTTTCCTAGCTTAACTTTTGCTTTTTGATGCATACTCCAGGCCCAAAACTTCCTCCATTCAGCCTGTTCAGGCCAAGATCTTCCTCCCAAAGGCCTCTGCAGGCCCAAATTGTCCTGAAGTCAGCCTCTGCAGGCTTAGGTCCTGCCTCCCAGTGCTGTGTAGGTCAAGCTAATGCCTCACAGCAGGCTTTCCAGGCCAAGCGTTTGCTTTTGTGCATCCTCTCTATGCCCTCAAATTACTCCAGTCGGTCTCTCCAGGCCCAGCTCTTCCTCCCAGTAGCCAAATTATCCTCAATTCGGCCTCTCTAGGACCAACTCTTGCCTTCTGGTGGCTTGTGCAGGCTAAAATCGACCTCACGTCAGCCTCTCTAGGCCCGGCTCTTGCCTCTAAGTAGACTCTCCAGGTGCACAACTGCCTCAAGTTAGCCTCTCCAGGCCCAACTCCTGCCTCCCAGTGGCCTCTTTAGAACCAGCTCATTCTACATAACAGATTTTACAGGCCCAGTTTTTCCCTGTTGATGGCTTCCCGAGGCCCAGAACGTCCCCAAATCGGACTCTCCAGACCCATTTGGTGCTGCATGGTGTTCTCTCCTGGCCCAGGTCTTCTTCCCGGCTGTGTTTATACACTCAATTCCAACCAGAAAACAACCTCTGTGGACGTACCTCTTGCCAAGATCCTGACAGCCTATATAGGCCCAAAACTTCCTTAACGCAAGCTCACCAGGCCAAACTCCGGCCACATGGGGGCCTCTGCAGGCCCAAACCATCCTGAAGTTGGCCCATCCAGGTCTAGCTACTGCCTCCCGACGACCTCTGCAGGCACTGCCTCCCGACGACCTCTGCAGGCCCAGCCTCTGCCTCATGGCAACCTCCACAGGCCAAGGTCTTCCCCCGGCTGCATATACTGGCCCAACTCCTGCCTCTCAAAAAACAACTTTTGTCTCAGCTCTTGCACACATCCTGCCAGCGTCTGTAGGCCAGATACTGTCTCCAGTCAAGCTCTTTGGGCCTCTGCAGTACACAGCTGCTCCTGCCTTTTGGCAGCTTCGACAGGACCCGCTCCTGCCTCCCAGTGGCCGCTTTAGGCCCAGCTCATTACTTTCGGGGAACGGCCTTTCCAGGCCCCGTCTTTGCCTTCTGGCAGACTCTCCAGGCCCAGAATTCCCTCAGGCCGGCATCTCCAGGCCCAGTTGCGGCCTCCCGGCCTCCTGTCCAGGCCCAGCACTTCCTCCTCCTGGCTGTGGCCGCAGGCACAACTCCTACCTCACGACAACCTCTTTGGACTCAGCTGCGGCCTAGCTCCTGCTCAGTGGCCTTTGTAGTCCCCAAACGTCCTGAAGCCAGGCTCTCCAGGCCCGGCTCGGGCCTCACGGTGGCCTCTCCGGGCTCAGCTCCTGCCCTCCAACGACGTCTACAGGCCGCAGACTTCCTCCAGCCGGCTCATCTAGGCCCAGCTCGGGCCTCCCGGTGGCCTCTGCAGGCCCAAGCCATCCCGGAGTCGGCCTCTCCAGGCCCGGCTGCGGCCTCCCGGCGGCCTCTCCAGGCGCGAAACGTCCTCAGGTGGGCCCCTCCAGGGCCAGCTCCCGCCTCCCATCGGCCTCCACAGGCCCAGCCTCTGCCTCCCTGGTGGCGGCCGCTCCAGGCCCAGCTCTTCCTCCCGCTTGTGGCCTCCACGGGCCCAACTTCTGCCTCGCAAGCAACAGCCTCTTTGGGCTCAGCTCCTGCCCAGCTCCTGCCAGCCTTTGTAGGCCCAAAAGTCTCCCGTCAAGCTCTTCGGGCCCATCTCCTGCCTCCCGCTGGCCTGCACAGACCCAACTCTGGCTTGAGAACAGCTTCTGCAGGCCACGCTCCTGCCTCCCCGGGGCCTCTCCAGGCCCAGCTCTCGCCTCACGACGCCTCCCCAGGGCCAGGTTCCTGCCTGGCTCCTGGCAGCCTCGACAGGCCCAGCTCCTCCCACCGCGGTGGCCTGTTTAGGCCCAACTCAGGCCTCTGGCTACCTGCCTCGCAGGTGTCAGCGCCTGCCTCACACTGATCTCTCTAGGCCGAGGTCCTCCCTCACGTGGGCCCGGTGAGGCCCAGCTCGTGCCTGCCGTGGCCTCCCCAGGCCCAGCTCCTGCCTCTGGGCGGCCTCTCCAGGCCCAGCCTGTGCCTGACGGTGGGCCGTCCAGGCCCACCTCTTGCCAGGCCGTGGCCCCCTCGGGCCACGCTCCTGCCTTTCGGTGGCCTTTGCTGGCCTAGCTACAGCCTCCCGGTGGCCTCTGAAACAGGCCAGGCGTGTGCCCCAGGGCGGCTTTTCCGGGCCTGGCCTTTGCTGCTTGCACCCCCTCCAGGCCCTGAACTTGCTCCAGTCGGCCTCTCCAGACCCAGCTCTTCCTCCCGGCGGCCTCTGCAGGCCCACGCTGTCCTCGAGTCGGCCTCTCCAGGGATCGCACCTGCTCCCGGCGCCCCTACAGGCCCAACTCATCCTCCAGTCGGCCTCCACTGGCCCAGCTCCTGCCTCATTTTTATGAACTTCCTCATCTGTTAACTTCTCTCCAAGGTATGTCGTATCATGACATACTGCTGCTGCACAAACATGGCCAGTGTCTTCCTCTTAAACATGTTGAATGCTTTCCTAATTTCTTTTACCCTCTGTCTCTGTGTTTTGCATTTTTCTTACCTTTATTGTCAGAAACTCCAGAAAGTCAATCATACTAATGTATCGCCATTTGCTTTATTAATTTATATTTTGCTTATATGGAATTTTGCCCAACAGGCTTCATTGCAATTTCTAACCTGTTTTGTTTTATTTTGTTTGTTTCTGAGACAGAGTCTCGTTCTGTTGTCCAGTCTGGAGTGTAGTAGTGTTATCACAGCTGACTGCAGCCTCAACCTCCCAGGCTCAAGCAATCCTCCCGTCTCAGCCTCCCATGTGTCTGAGACTATAGGTGCTTGCCACTATGCCCAACTCATATTTGGAATTTTCCTATACATGGGTTCCAGAGGGGTGACGGCGAAACGTGAGTCAGCATGGATTTTGGTATATGCAGAGATGGGGGGCTGGAACTAATTCTGTCTGTATACCGAGGGACGACTGTATATGTTTTTACAATTATGCTGTAGGACACATACTGTTGCATAACATTGAAAATAATAATTTTTAACTGAATGGAATAATAATATTGATAAAAGTAGCAGCTGGCCAGGTCTGGTGGCTTACACCAGTAATCACAACACTTTGGGAGGCTGAGGCAGGAGGATGGCTTGAGGCCAAGAGTTTGAGACAGGCCTTGGAAACAAAGGGAGTCACCATCCCTACAGAAAAATACATGAATTAGCCTAGTGTGGTGGCATGTTCCTGTAGTCCCAGCTACTTGGGAGGCTGAGGTAGGAGGATCGCTTGAGCTCAGGGAGGCTGAGAATGCAGTGAGTCATGATCAGGCCTCTGCACTCCAGCCTGGGTGACAGAGTGAGACACTGTCTCAAAACAACAAAAAAGTAGCAGCTAGGCCGGGCGCGGTGGCTCAAGCCTGTAATCCCAGCATTTTGGGAGGCCGAGACGGGCGGATCACGAGGTCAGGAGATCGAGACCATCCTGGCCAACACGGTGAAACCCCGTCTCTACTAAATATACAAAAAATTAGCCGGGCGATGTGGCGGGCGTCTGTAGTCCCAGCTACTCGGGAGGCTGAGGCAGGAGAATGGCGTAAACCCGGGAGGCGGAGCTTGCAGTGAGCCAAGATCGCGCCACTGCATTCCAGCCTGGGCGACAGAGCAAAGACTCCGTCTCAATAAAAAAAAAAAAAAAAGTAGCAGCTGACATCAACTGACCTTTTACCAGTTGTCTGTTAATACCATGGTTTAATTTCTTATAACTGTTTCTTATTTCACTTAACCACTCTGTCTTCAGTTACTCCCAGATTTTTACTGTGTTTGTGCAGATGACCTTTTGTTTAGATTGAATTGTCTCCCCAAGGTATTTGCAGAAGTAAGATTACTGTGAGTCATGGTGAATGAACATTCTCATTACCCTTGATGTAAATTGACAGGGTTTTGGGTGCCTCCCAGCTGCAATCTCAGCACTTTGGGAGGCTAAGACAGGAGGATTGCTTGATGCCAAGAGTTGGAGGAGGCAGTTTGGCAGTATGGTGAGACCCTGTCTCTATTATTTTAAAAAATTGTCAAGCTTTACCCTGGAAGGCTTATATACAATTTAAACACCTCCCATAGTATAAGAAAGTGCCCATTTCACTGCATCTTTGCCAGCACAGGGTATTATAATTTAATGTCATTTTTTGTTCATTTTAAATTGGTAAAAGACCTCATATTACTTTACTTGTCACATTTCTACATCTTTCCTTAGCTTATTAGCTCTATTTCTTTTTTGTCTGTAAATGGTGGTGGTTGTTGTTTTGTTCTTTGAGACAGGGTCTTGCTCTGTCACCCAGGCTTGACTGTAGTGGCATAATCATGACTCACTGCAGCCTTGATCTCCCAGGCTCAAACTTCAGCTTCCTGAGTAGCTGAGACTACAAGTGTGCACCACCACTCCCAGCTAATTTTTTTCTTTTTTTGGATAGAGACAGGGTCTCACTGTGTTGTCCAGACGGGTCTCTAGCTCCTGGCCTTAAGCAGTCCTCCTGTGTTAGCTTTTCAAATTGCTGGAATTTTGGGTATGAGCCACCATGCCTGGCCTGGGCTAGTCCTGATTTCTCTAGAGTTCTCTTTACTTTGTGCTACCCAATCTCTCATTATGCTGTTCCCCTGTTACAATGAATAATTCTCTGGATTAAATTTTACCACTTTAAACTTTTGAGTGGTTTATGTCTCCTGATTGGACTCTGACTAATATGCTTGAAAGGGTCCCAGGAGATAAACCCACACAGATGGGATTTGGGCATAAGTTCGGTTTTCCGAGGGACAGTGCTGAGCTCCTTGCCAATGGGAAATGGGATGCTGGTGATTTCCGGTAAGTGACCTCACAGTGACTCAAGCTACCTCTTACTGTTGATTGTGATGAAATGCCAATTGAGGCACATGCCTTGGGAGCTAAGTGGTTGCTTCACTGGACCGCTGTGAAGACTGGTGTGGGAAGGGTCCTTTTGGATGCACGTGAGCCGGGGTCCCCAACCCCTGAGCCATGGAGCTGTAAGGAGCCACACAACAGGAGGCGAGTGGTGTTGAGTGAGGGAAGCTTCATCTGTATTTACAGCCACTCCCCTTTGCTCACATTCCCGCCTGAGCTCCACCTTCTCTCAGGTCAGCAGCAGCATTAGATTCTCATAGGAGCATGCACCCTGTTGTGAACCGTGCATGTGAGGGATCTAGGTTGTGCTGTCCCTATGAGACTGTAATGCCTAATCTGTCACTTTCTCCCATCACACTCAGATGGGACCATCTAGTCGCAGGAAAACAAGCTTAACATGCCCACTGAGTCTACATTATGGTGAGTTCTATAATTACTTTACTATATATCACAATTTAATAATGGAAATAAAGTACCTAATAAATGTCACATGCTTGAATCTTTTGGCCCAGGTCTTTCCTCTCGACAGCCTCTGCAACCTCTCCAGGCCCCAAACTTTCTCCAGTCGGCCTCTACAGACCAAGCTCATGACTCACAATGGTCTATTTAGGCCCATATCCTACCTCACAGCAGTCTCCGTGGATGAGGCTGCTGCCTCACAACAGCCTCCACAGGCCCAGTTCCATCGTTACAACGGCCTCTTTAGACCCAGCTCCTGCCTCCCAGTCTTCTCTCCAGGCCCAGAACTTTCTCAAGTCGACCTCACCAGACCCAGCTCCTGCCTCTCATTGCCCTCCCAAGGGCCAGCTTTTGCCTCACGGCCACCTTCCAAGACCCAGCTCCTGTTTTACAGTGGCCTCATGAGGCCCATCTTCTGACTCCCGGCAGCCTGTACAGGCCAAGCTCCTGCCTTACAGTGGCCTCTTTAGTCCCAGCTCCTGCCTCTTTGCAGGAGGCCCAAATGTCCTCAAGTCCAGGCCACAAAATCCAGGCCCAAAATGTCCACAAGTCGGCCTCTCAAGGCCCCGCTCCTGCCTTTCGTTGGCCTCTCCAGGCCCAGCTGCTGCCCCAGGTGACCTCTACAGGCTGCGTTTTACTTCTGGCTCTGCCTGGAGGCCCAACTCCTGCCTCAGAACAACTTCTTTTGGCTCAGCTCCTGCCCAGCTCCTGGTGGCCTTTGAAGGCCCAAAAGTGCCTCAAGTCAAGCTTTCCAGGCCCACCCTCTGCCTCCCAATGGCCTGGACAGGCCCAGCTCCTACGTGACAATGGCCTCTCCAGGCCCAGCTTTTGCTTCACGGACATGTTCCCCAAACAAGCTCGTACCTGCCTCCCGGCCACCTTGACGGGCCCAAATCCTGCCTCACACTAACTTCGTTAGG
>NW_016819417.1:0-1299 GCF_001698545.2 Rhinopithecus bieti | reverse complement strand
ATGAGACGTCTAAAGCATAACAAGCAACTGAAGGGAAAAGACGGTATCAAAATTAATAAATGCATAACAAGCAACTGAAGGGAAAAGACGGTATCAAAATTAAAATATTCATTTCAGAGGATACTATTAAAGTAAAAGACAACCCACAGAACAGGATACATTATCCCGATAAGGGCTGATATCAAGAATATATTTAAAACTCTTAAAATCCAATTTAAAATGGACAAAGGATTTGAATAAACATTCTCCAAAGAAAGACATAAATGCCTTAAAAAGCACGTAAGATGTTTAGCAGAATTTGTCATCTTAGAAATGGAAATCAAAACCACCGTGAGATACCACTTCACAACCACCGGGATGGGTAAAACCCTGTATTGGACAGTGCCATGTTGGTGAATTTGGGAAAACTGAAATCTTGATATATTGCTTAGTGGGAGGGGAAGTAAAATGGTACAGTTGCTTTGGAAAAGTCTGGCAGTTCCTCAGAAAAGTTGAGCATAAAATCGCCGTACGACCCAGCAATTTCACTCCTAGGCGTATGGCCAAGAAAATTGAAAACGTTTTTACAAGAAATCTTATCCAAGAATCTTCATGGCAACATTATTCGTAATAGTAGAAACAGCCCAAGTGTCTGTCAACAGATGAATGGATAAAATATCCACACAATGGAATATCAGCTGTAAAAAGGAACAAAACATGTGCTCCAACCTGAATGAGCCTTGGACTTGAAAGATGCCGGCACCAAAGTCCACGCCAATGGTCACGCACTGTGAGATTCTACTCACCTTGGACGTGAAAGATGCCAGCACCGAAGGTCACACCAAAGGTCATGCAGTGTACGATTCTCCTCAACAGGCGTCCAGAATGGCCAAATCCAAAGAAACGGAAGTCAGCTGGCGATTGCCAGGGGCTGGCGGAAGGAAGGAGCAGGTGCTGATTCTTAATGGGTTCAAGGTTTCTTTGGCAGGTGGTGAAAAAGTCCTGGAATTACATACTAGTGGTTGATTGCATGTGCAGCTTTGAGAATATGCTAAAAAGACTGAATTGTATCCTTTAATATTGGGGCTTTTATGGTTTGTAAATTGCTTTTCAATTTAAAAGGGAACTCAAGAACTACTTTGGTGTTGATACTTAGAATGTGAAAGAGACAGTATCCAGAACATGTTACTATGTAACTCACGTCCCCAGAGAGTTAAACTTCATTTTCTGAGGATCTTAAAGGATGTGTTTGAGCCTAGGAGATGCAACGATCCTATACTGTATGTTACAGCCCATCTTACTGATTTCTATCTCACATAA
>NW_016819416.1:92312-95373 GCF_001698545.2 Rhinopithecus bieti | reverse complement strand
AATTCAATTTCATAAAAATAGTTTCAGTTGCACACACTTTTACTTGTTTCTTTAAACACAAAGCCTTTTTTCTGTATATCACCCTTCATGTAAATCAATTTTATTATTTTATTTCAGATTTTATGTAATGAAAACTACTGCTTGGGTTATAGGGTTGGTTATAGATCTCTTTCAGATTGTTTTACTTCAGGTTGTACCTTTGCAAAATAGAAGGATTTACACACACATACACACACACGCTTACTTTATACCTGCTCCTTCCACTAATTAGCTGAGAAGGCAGGAGACAGGAAGACTCTGGCTCTAATATTTCCCTACCATCTTGCTAGCAGAGTGATGCATGCTAAAGAAGGTGAATAAATGCCCCATTGAATACCTTAATTCCCCTGGGAAACTAAGATGGTCTGTATTGCCATGAGATAAAAATTCCATCAGTTGACTTCAGCAAGAGTGGGAGTGTCTGTGTGGCTGGAAAGGAGAATGTTAATGAAGCTAAGAGTAATTATAACAATTTCATCAATTGTCACCAATTGATAAAAGTTTCTTAGCAGATGCACATCCTGCTAAGAAGTTGTGTTTTGCTAAGTTGCTTACCATAAAAAATAAGTTTGAAGAATATAGGACAATTGTCACCAACATGTTCAAGTTGTTGACTTTCTACTCAGTTCCAACCTTCAAATCATTACTTAAATTATCATCTAATTTAGTAAATAGTCTGATGATCATCTAAAAGGAGTCTCACAAAATTCATGTGAATGGCCATGGGAAAAGTCCAAGACTAGAGAGGCATTCTAGTGATTTTCTCCAGTTAAACCTGCCATGTATTGAAAGAGGTGTGTTTCAATAGAAGAATTTGGAAACCACTTCTACTTATACCTTATCAGTGACTGTATTAGTCTGTTCTCAGGCTGCTCATTAAGGCATACCTGAGACTGGGTGATTTATAAAGGAAAGAGGTTTAATTGACTCACAGTTCCATATGGCTGGGGAGGCCTCACAATCATGGCGGGAGGCAAATGAAGAACAAAGTCACATCTTACACGGCAGCAGGCAAGAGAGTGTGTGAAGGGAAACTTCCCTTTATAAAACCAGAACTTATAAGACTTATTCACTATCACAAAAACAGCACAGGAAAGAGCCACCCTTATGATTCAGTTACCTTCCACCAGTTCCTTCCCATGACACGTGGGAATTATGGGAGCTAAAATTCAAGATGAGATTTGGGTGGGAACCCAGTCAAACCATATGACTGACATTTTGATATTTTCAAGTCTTTATTCTATAAATTATTGGGAAAATTTAGGTAGGGTAAAATGCCTAGTATTGTTAACTTTAAAGAAAATTAAGGCTGAGAGAAGAAAGTATGACCCATTTTTTTATTTTTTATTTTTATTTTTCCTTTTTTTGAGATGGAATCTCACTCTGTCGCCCAGGCTGGAGTGCAGGGGCATGATCTCGGCTCACTGCAACCTCTGCCTGCCGGGTTCATGCCATTCTCCTGCCTCAGCCTCCTGAGTAGCTGGGGCTACAGGCACTCACCATCATGTCCAGCTATTTTTTTTTTTTTTGTACTTTTAGTAGAGACAGGGTTTCACCATGTTAGCCAAGATAGTCTCGATCTCCTGACCTCGTGATCCGCCTGCCTCGGCCTCCCAAAGTGCTGGGATTACAGGCGTGAGCCACTGCACCCGGCCAGTATGACCCAATTTTTAAATAACTGTGAGGATAAATTTGTTGGCCCAATTTCAATATAGTAGAGCCCACTTGAAAGTTGAACAATGTAGTTCAAAAATAATAAAAACAATAGGCCGGGCGCAGTGGCTCATGCCTGTAATCCCAACACTTTGGGAGGCTGAGGTGAGTGGGTCCCCTGAGGTCAGGAATTCAAGACCAGCCTGGCCAACATGGTGAAACCCCGTCTCTACCAAAAATACAAAAATTAGCCAGGTTTGGTGGTGCGTGCCTGTAATTCCAGCTATTTGGGAAACTGAGGCAGGAGAAACACTTGAACCCGGGAGGCGGAGGTTGCAGTGAGCCAAGATCGTGCCATTGCACTCCAGCCTCAGTAACAGAGTAAGACTCCATCTCAAAAATAAATTAATTAATTAAATTAAATAAATACTATATAACACTTAACAATCTAAAAACAAGAAGTACAGGCTGAAAATTTGAAGATTGGTTCCCTGACCTTTCCACTGTCAGAAAGACCGACATACTACCTTTGGTCCCTTCAAGTCTGAAGACCAGACTGGACACCCGTGGCTCTGATCTAGTTGCAGAATTTCACTCAATGTTGTTTCAGTCAAGTTCAGGCTCTGACTTGGTAAATCATCTGTGATATCTTCAATATCTTCTTGTAGACTTCCTTCTCAATTGCCAGAAAAACTAGAGATTAAGACACTGTTCGTGTCAAGAAAACGATAAACACTAAAAGGGTCACGGAAATAACTATCCAAGATGGGTTGAGTATGGAGGTAGAGGAATTTATTTTTAGCAGAAGCCATATCTAAGTAAAATCCTGATATTTGACTGGGGATGAACCAAGTACAGAAACTGGGGAAGGTGTTCCAAGCAGAGGGAACAGCAATTTTAAAAATAACATGAATTCAGGAGGCATTAAGCGTGAAGTAGAAGTGGTGAGAAATAAGTCTATGAAGAAATTTCCAGCAAGAATCAGATGATGCAGATGCATATCCTGCTGAGAAGTTGTGTTTTGCGAAGTTTCTCACTGTAGAGAATAAGTTGGAAGAACATAGGACAAGAAACAGGGTTGTTTCTTAAGAATCTACTGCTCTAGCTAAGGTAGGAGTTTCTACTAAAAAATTGTCAACATGAATTGATCTCAGAATACTTCAATGATACTTGTTAATCTGCTACCCAGAAAATGAAGATAAAAACACATTGTATTGGGATTCAATGTCTAGTCTAATTAACCTGAGGTGAAGTTTTGCACAAAAAAAATCAATAAATGGATAAATTCCATTATACTTTGAAATAGCTGACGGAATAAAATAACTTAATACTGCTTCTCAAACCCACTGGTTATATAACCAAACTCTTT
>NW_016819416.1:84041-90256 GCF_001698545.2 Rhinopithecus bieti | reverse complement strand
ATACAATCTGATAACCTTGTTAGCTCAAATCAAAGCTCCTAACAAGTAGGAGAGGTTAGTGAAGTGGGATAAAACTATTACATTATTTGGGTTTGTTGAAGTGGCTTTTCATATTTTTCCCCCTTTGAAAAAAAAAAAAAGTAACATCTCTTGTCCCTTTATTTAAGATTAAAAACCAGGCACAAGGACATAAAACAAAACAACATGTACAAGGCTAAGGTTAACTTTTAAAAGAATACAAATGGAGAGGGATGTACAAAGTTGATAATTATCTTCTACTGGAAAATAGCATAAAACTACTTGCATTGCAGTGCCAGATCTCTAGAAGAGTGTGGTAAGTGTGGAATAACCCTCGCTATCCAGAAGTTAGAGATGTGAATTAATTTGTGTAAATGATGATGAGTAATGAACTCATTTCAAATAACAGGTCAAGGATGATCAAGGTCTTTCTAATTTCTGTTTTCTTTACTTCACATTACTGGATACTATTTCAACACACAGAAATTTTGCCAAGCTGGATTGTGGCTTCTTATTGCCTCCCTCATACCTACCTCATGCTTCAGGCAACATTTCAACCCTATAAAAATATAATTTTAATCACACTGCTATCTCCCTATTTTTTGTAAAAGACATTAACGTATACTCCAAAACTGCCTAAAACGCAGTGTCTTACACAGAATTGCATTCATCCTCCTCCCACTTTCACTTCCTTAGTTCCTGCCAGTTCCATGATCCTGGAGGAAATAACACTAATTTTGACATCAGGACCTGTCACTGCTCAGGCCCTGTGCCCTGGCTAATATTCTCTGTGCCTCAGTTTCTTTACCTGCAGTAAATGACAAAATAATAAGTCAATTGAGCAAGTATGTATTTGGATGCATTTGAAAATGTCATTTTTATGTTTTGTATCATTTTGAAGTTAGAAACGTGAAACTTTATGGTTTGGCATGGCTACTGATTTATCTTTTGCTCCTGTGTTTCCCTGAAAGATTAATGAACCATAGCTAAATCTATACCTGCTTAGTGCTTTGAATCTGGTTTGGGAATTTTATTGTGAACATTTTGTTCAGCCGTATTTTACTGTTGCACTGAATGGAAATCAAAGTAACAATTCAATTTGTGTGTGTGTGTGTGTGTGTGTGTGTATGTGAGCACCTTTTATCTGCAAAAATGTTTCTTTTATAACAGCTGGAAAACTGCAGTGCTAAACATAAACCATTTTCCCTTTTTATTGCCCTTTCTTTGTAAAGATGATAAAGCAGCATTTCTCCAATTAATTATGACTTGGACAATTTGAAAATAATAAATGGTTCTGCATTTTTTTCTCTCCATCCTACATATAACTTGAAACAGAAAAAAAAAACCCCTTAGAAATGAAAATAGAGAAGAGAAAAATCATTATTTTCACATATATCGTGCATGTGTAGTTCCTATTCACCAAGATGACAATAAGAAAGAGAAAGGAAAAAGCAGAACAAAAATAAATATACTTTCTATATATTTAGTAATCATTCATATAGATATGTAACACATTGCAGGGGTTATCTAACAATTATGTAAAATGATTGGATCTTGACAGTGAGGTGCTAAATGTGTGTTTTCTCTTTGAATGTTCTCAATTTTAAAAATATTCCCTTACATATAGTCCCAGGCAATCTCTTACCTATAAATCTGTAATCATATTATTTGAATGGATTCACTCCCTCAAATTCTCTACCTCTATTCTCTACCAGTACCTGAAATTTCTAGCACATTTACTCTTTTGTACTAAGTCATTGAAAGATTGTCAGGCTATAAATAGTATTTGAGATGGATAGGCCATTATTATTAAACATCTCAGCATGAATTAGTCAAACAGGTGTAGCATTTCTTGGGTTACTGATCTTCACAAAGTCTTAGATTTTGGACGTGGTCACTGAGACTCAGCTGATTCTAACCTTAGTTTTGTACAACCAAATCAAGTGAAGGCTTGTTTTCACTGATGAGTATGCTTCTTGGAATTAGACCTAGTTTATATCCAACCACCAAACCATCCTTAGTAATGTACTGAAGGAAGAAGTATTATTAGTAATAATATCTGAGTTTTTTCAGTGCCTCTGTTTTTTGGAATACAAAATAACAAATGAAATGTGAAATATTGCATCATACAAAGCTCATCCAAAGGTAAATGTCACAACTGTGAAACAGGCGCATATGCTACATCCAAAGACCAGCGATTGTTTGAAGTAGGATGGGCAGTTAAGATGTCCATAAAGTATCTTTCCATTCAAAAGCCAACTTTAAATAATTCCAATGAGCTATATGTTGAAATGAGATAGTGTGTTATCTGGTGTGTTGTTTTTTTTTTTTTTTTATCTAGTGTTTCAATATAAAAATATTGATTCAGATTAGCTCACTGATATGAAATATGGAACTTGTAAAATTCAGGCACACTATAGAAGTCCCCTAATAAGGACTAATGAGTTCCTGCTGACTCAAGGCACAGCTTGGCATATAAACAGTTAGCTTTGGTGTTAAGATCAGAAGATAGTTTTTTAGCTTGCTAATAGTTAGCCCCTTAGAACATGGGCTACAATTTGATTTTAAACTATATCAGGGACATGCTAAATAGTAATGTAATTGAGAATAAAAGTCAGGATCTACCAATAACTAAATGCAAATGTTTTCAATTGAATTGAATATACATTCATTTGACGTTCATCTCTGAAATTCTAGCAATTCAGAAAAGCCAGCCGAAAGAAGTTTTAAGACAGGGCTCAGTTTCTGTTCTTTCTGTATTTCCTAACATACTTAGCACATCACTGAGTATGTGCTTAGTAGGTAAAAATAAGTACATAGCTGAAAGATTAGAAGGAATCAAGAGAAGTTAGTTTCTAAGTTCCACTCAGATGATATTGAGGGCATTTAATTATTTGTATTTCTCCCCAAAGTTGATTCATTTTGAGCTTCAGTGGCTACTATTTCCACCTTCCATTTTCTGCATCAAAACATTCTAGTTTTGTTGAAATCCTCTCAAATTAAATGTTTCTAGCATTGGTAGTCATTATCTTGGATTGCATTTGGAGTTAGTTAATTTTTAACCAAAGAAGGAAATGTTTTGTTGATTCCAACTTCTTCCTCTTCGTATGAATTCTTAATGGCAATCCAATGTGATGGCCAGAGGAGCCCTCTGTGTTACAACGGAAAAGGGTGATGATTCTGTAATACAGGAAGAACATGAAACCTTCCGCTCTCTGATGAGGATTATTTTTATTATTGTCTCATATCCAACAACTAACTGAGGTGAGATGTGCTAAAGAAAACAAGATACAACTAAACTCTCGTATTGTTGCCATGGTAACCTGTCAGGTTGCCTAACAGTAATAAGTTTTATTGAGAGCAAAGGTGGATAAACACTCTTTTTTGAGACATAATTCACATACCATAAATTCACCCATTCGTAGTGTACAATTCAATACTTTTTAGCATACTCCCAGAGCTGTGCATCCATTACCACAATCAATTGCTGAAAATTTTCATCACTCCAAAAAGAAACTCCATACCCTTGAGCAGTAGTCACCACCCATTCTCCCCATGTCTTTGGCCCTAGGCAAGCACTAATCTACTTTCCATCTATGTAGATTTATCTATTCTGGATATTTCATATAAATGGAATCGTATATGCAGTATTTTGTGGCAGGCTTCTTTTACTTAACATAATGCTTTCAAAGTTCACCCATGTATTGTAACATGTATCACTACTTCATTCCTTTTTTATAGCTGAATAATATTCTACTGTGTGAATATGCCAGATTTTGTTTGTCCACTCATCAGCTGATGAACATTTCAGTTGTTTTCACCTTTTGGCTATTATGAACAATGCTGTAATGAACTTTTTGTATACCAGGTTTTATGTAGATATGTGTTTTCAATTCTCATCAGTATATACCTAGGAGTGGAATTACTACGTCATACGGTAACTCTAGGTTTACCTGTTTGAGGAACCACCAAACTCTTTTACATTTCCTGCAGCAAGGTATTTAAGGTTATTTTTTCACATTCTCATCACCACTTGTTATTATCTATCTTTTTTATTATAACTATCCAAGTGGGTGCAAAGTGGTATCTCATGGTTTGAATTTGCATTTCCAAACATAAGCATTCTGAATTTATCTCTAAATCATACTCATGGACAATGCAAATATTTAAGTTTAGTTAATTCCTGGATAGACCATATCTAAAGAGGCTGTTAAAAAAAAATAGTAGGCTAATTCATCTCCAGTCTTTATGGAAAGAAATGTTATTACACCAAAGAATCTCTGGCTTTCTAAGCAAAAAGAACAAAACTGGAGGCATCATGCTACCTGACTTCAAACTATACTACAGGACTACAGTAAACAAAACAGCATGGTACTGGTACAAAAACAGGTACATAGACCAATGGAACAGAATAGAGAACCCAGAAATAAGACCACACACCTACAACTATCAGATTTTCGACAAACCTGAGAAAAATAAACAATGGGGAGAGGATTCCCAATTCAATAAATGGTGCTAGGATAACTGGCTAGCCATATACAGAACATTGAAACTAGACTCCTTCCTTACACCATATACAAAAATGGACTCAAGATAAATTAAAACCCAAAAGTATAAAACCCAAAACTATAAAAACCCTGGAAGACAACCTAGGCAATACCATTCAGCACATAGGCACAGGCAAAACTTTCATGCCAAAAATGCCAAAAGCAATTGCAACAAAAGCAAAAATTGACAAATGGGGTCTAATTAAACTAAAGAGCTTCTGCACAGCAAAAGAACTATCAACAGAGTAAACAGACAACCTACAGAATGGGAGAACATTTTTGCAAACTATGCATCCAACAAAAGTCTAATGTCCAGCATCTATAAGGAACTTAAATTTGCAAGAGAAAAACAAACAATCTCATTACAAAGTGGGCAAAGGACATGAACAGACACTTTCTAAAAGACATTCATGTTGCCAACAAGCATGTGAAAAAAGCTCAACATTGCTGATCATTAGAGAAATGCAAATCAAAACCACAATGAGATACCATCTCACACCAGTTAGAATGGCTATTATTAAAAAGTAAAATAATAACAGATGCTGGTGAGGTTGTGGAGAAAAAGGAATGCTTATACACTGTTGGTAGGAGTGTAAATTAGTTCAGCCATTGTGGAAGACAGTGTGGCAATTCCTCAAAGACCTAAAGACAGAAAAACCATTTGACCCAGCAATCCCATTACTGAGCATATACCCAAGGAGTATAAATCATTCTATTATAAAGACACATGTACACATATGTTCATTGCATCACTATTCATAATAGCAAAGACATGGAATCAACCTAAATGAGAAAGGGAGGACAGGGTAGGATCCATGCCAGGAATCCTTGAATACTATGCATCCATAAAAAAGAATGAGATCATATCCTTTGCAGGGACATGGATGGAGCTGGAGGCCATTATCCTTAGCAAACTAATGCAGGAACAAAAAGCATATACTGCATGTTCTCACTTACAAGTGGGAGCTAAATGATGAGACTACATAAACACATAGAGGTAAACAATACACACTGGAGCCTTTTGGAGAGTAGAGGGTGGGTGGAGAGAAAAGATCAAGGAAAACGAATAATGGGTACCAGGCTTAATACCTGTGTGATGAAATAATCTATACAATAAACCCCATGACACAAGTTTACCTATGTAACAAACCTGCACTTGTACCGCTGAACTTAAAATAAAAGTTAATTAAAAATTTTAGAAAAGAATCTTTAGATTTAGGACTCAAAAATCATCATTTTAAATAATCAAATATCAGAGCCAGTTCCAGCTTTAGCTCTAATTAATGATTCTGTTTTTATCAAGGGTGGAGGTGGCAAGAATTAGAGAGAGAGAAGTACTCATGCATTCACTTGACAAGTTGCTTATCTTTTCTGAGACTCAGTTGTTTTAATCTAAAAATAAGGTTAATTATACTGCATAATTCACATTGCCATGTGAGGTTTAAATGAGATTTTTTCCATGTAAAATGCAGTGCTTAACTAAAAATAAATGTTAGCTACTATTAATTTACAGGATGAGTAGTTAGGAGTCTTCCCTATTGTAACAGTTTAAGAAAACATTCCCTGTGAATACTGAGGATTTAATGAACATTTTAACCAGGTGCTTTGCCTCTTCAAAGGGTATTTAAAGAAATTAGCTCAAACATTTAT
>NW_016819416.1:78991-83508 GCF_001698545.2 Rhinopithecus bieti | reverse complement strand
AAACATTTATCAGAAATTTAAGTTAGTCTTTAGTAAGAACAAACTTTGAAACAGTCCGTTAAGGGAGGTGGTCTTTGCCAGAAGTCTTTAATGAGAGGGAAGGCATGCAGCTTTTTGGCAAATTAACTGCTATTCTACCAAAGGGTGGAAGTGGCGTCTAGTTCCCTCAACACAATAATTCGTTGTTTGTTACAGACTGAAGGTCTTTGGATTCCCTGGCAACCTAGAAAATATAACTCCCTAGCCTTGTATTCCTCAGCCTTGTACCCAGAGATGATGCGGAACACAACTGTGAAGTAAGCAAAGCTTGTGTTTCTAGTATCGTTTTGTTTGCTGCTCCCTCATCCTTTTGTGGCCCTTTGGGCAGCCAGAGGACTCAAGCTGCCATTTTTTTCACAAAAGGATTCCTGGCATGGATTCTACTCTGTCCTCCCTTTTCCCTCAGAAACCCATATGCTAACCCTCCCTTGGTTTTTTACCCCAATCCCATCTAAAGCTACCTTAACTCTGAATGATTGTTTACATGGCTGACAAGCAAATGTATTCATTCAGCAAACACTTATTGAATACTTATGTGTGTCTGGCACTGTGCTAGGCACAGACATAACCGACAGAATCCATGCCCTCCAGTAGAATAGAGAAGGTCAGCAAAAATGCCAGGGGTTATAAGCAATGTGACAATAATAAGATAGAATATATATCACACTGTTGCTAGGAGGATTAAGATAATTAATAATAATGGGCCAGGCATGGTGGCTCATGCCTGTAATGCCACCACTTTGGAAGGCTGAGGTGGGCAGATCACTTGGAGTCAGGAGTTCAAGACCAGCATGGCCAATATGGTAAAACCTCGTCTCTACTAAAAAAATACAAAAATTAGCCAGGCATGGTGGCACATGCCTGTAGTCCCACTTACTCAGGCACTGAGGCATGAGAATGGCTTAAAGAAAGGCAGAGGTTGCAGTGAGCCAAGATCGGGCCACTGCACTCCAGCCTGGATGACAGAGCAAGACTCTAAAAAAACAAAAAACAGAAACAAAAACAAAACAGATAATTAATAATAATGAAGCACTAGAACAGTGCCTGGTATATAATGTGTTATATGCACATTTATTAGTAAATTACATGCCAGAGGAGGGTTATGCCCTAGGGAGTGTGGGAGCACAGACTAGTACCACTCATCCCATCTGGAGGTACTAAAATCCTGAGGTAGGCCTTGAAAATGGTTAGGGTTTAGCTGGGTTACAGTGTGGAAGAAACATCTTCCATGTTGAGAAAACAGCATCATGAAAAGACAACGAAACATGAAAGAATATGACCTATCTCAAGAAATTCAAGAGTTTTGTTATGGATAGAATACAGGCAAAATGAGAAGGAACAGAGAATGAGACTCAAATTATAAAGAGCCTGTAGTCAGTAAATTACTTTAATTGCCTCAATTTTTCGCTCTCTTTGTATCCATGACCTTCAGTAGTGCCCTCCCACGTAAGGTTGCCAGACATATTTACACTAAAATAATTACTAGTCGTTTGTCTGAAATTTACATTTAACCGGTGTCCTGTGTTTTCATCTGGCAATCGTATTCCCACAGTTACTCTGGGTTTGGTCACGTGACTTGCTCTAGCCAATGGGTCATTAGGAAATTTGACACATAGTTTTGCAAAAGTACTTGTGTCTTCTGACTTTTTTTATTCTTAGCGCCTGCCACTACCATGAGAATACGCCTGAGCTAACCTGCTAGAAGGATATGAGAGTCTAGTCATCTCATCTGTGCCATTCTATAGCAGCCAAGAGCCAGATGATCCCCAAACACATGTGGCATCCCACCTAAGATCATTGGAGCCGCCTACCCAATCTGCAGCTGACCACAGGTGCATGAAAGAGCCCAATCAAAACCAGAAGAAACCCTCAGCCCACCCATGGACACATGAGCAATAGCAAGTGATTATTGTTTTAATCAATTAATCACTTTAATCATAATACAGACAAAAAGAAACTTGCAACAAGCAGGAGTAACTTGTTATGCAAAATTATTAGAGCAATAGGTAAATGATACAGAACTGCATCTCCTAGGCAAAGGAATCCACTAGTTCATAAAACATCTGTGGAGCACAAATCAATATTTGTGCTCAACAAATCATACAAACTTGGGGAGATAGGGTTAAAATGAAAAAAAAGTGTGAGTACTTCAATTTGAGGTACTCATACAAAATACTATTACATACATACAAAACGACTACATACAAAACACTGGGGGGAGATAGGGTTAAAAATGCTTGAGGTGACTCCCAAAGGTAATAAGAAGACAGAGTTAGGCTAAAGTATAAATGTGAGTTGGCAATATTAAATAATTTATTTTATTAAGTAATTCAGTGAGACTGTAAGCTCCATAAAAGTGACAACTGTGCTTATCTTGTTTATGAAAATAGTGCCTGGCACATAGTAGATTGTTAATAAATATTTGCTGAATTGCTAGATGAATGCCTAGAAAATGATCAGTGTAGGTAGGTTATTTAATTTGCTTTCAGCTTCAGCTAACAAAATACCCAAATAACGGTGCCTTAAACACAAAACACATTTAATTAGCTCATATGACTAGCAGTCTAGGGATAAGTGGTGTCAGGGTTGAGATTTGGCTGAGCAGTGTTATCAAAAACTCTAGCTGTTTCCATTCTTCTGACCCATCGTATTCAATATAATGGCTCTTCGTGTACAGGTTTGTTCCGTAGGGTCAGAAAATTGCTGCTTCAGCTCCAAACATCACATTCTTATGTGAAAGGAGATGACCAGAGTAGCCAAAGAGAATGCATACTGTGTCTCATGTCTCTATTTTCATTTAGGAGGTAGGCAATTATCCTCAGGAGACATCTCTTTACTCCTTATTGGCTAGAGTTGAATTACATGGTCACTTCACACTGCAAGAGACAACAAGAAATTGAGTGTCTGAAGCTATCAGCCTCTGTATGTAAGTTGTGCTTTGCCATCAAGGAACGTTAGGAAGTTGGGTGGATGTCGGGTAAGCGAGCAGTAAAATTTGCCATAATAGAGACAACAAGCAAAATTTCGGGAAACATTTTGAGGCCTTAAGTACCATTAAATTTAACCTGATTGCCTATCTTTTCCCCATATGTAATTAAAATTGTGAAAAGTCACAGCGTGTTTCAAATAATATAATAAACTTATTTCACTTTCTAGAACAAGAAGTCCAGCAATTGTTCCAGTTGAGTGCCATACTTTCCAGGTATTGCGGGGCAATACTGCTATTAGATCAAAGTGAAATACTGAGTAGGATAAGATGTACTGGATTACTACTTAAGGAACTATGCTTGATTAGTTAATTAGCTTTCAGTGCCCTTTTGAAAAAAATAGTATTGAACCCCATACAAGTGACATTTCCAACATAAGGTTGCCTTTCATTTCAGTGCCAATAAAATGTTTAATGAATAATGTGTGTATGTTAAAATATCTCAGATTTAAAATTAATTTGGCAGCAAGAATCACAGAAACATGTACGACTGTGTCTTGTTGTGCTAGTCAGTATAATTGGTTCTTATAACCTTAACAGATATTCCCTGTGCTCCGTAAAAACACTTCAAAATCCATCAACTTTCATTTAAATGTGATTGTTACTTGGGGGTGGTTAACCAAACATTTATTGCTATAAAGCTGATAAGGTTTGTTTAGTTTTTATTTTATTTATTTATGTATGTATTTTTATTTATTTATTTATTTATTTGAGACAAAGTCTCACTCTTGTCACCCAGGCTGGAGTGCAATGGTGTGATCTTGGCTCACTGCAATCTCCGCCTCCTGGGCCCAAGTGATTCTCCTGCCTCAGCCTCCCGAGTAACTGGGATTACAGCTGTGTGCCACCACGCCCTGCTAATTTTTGTGTTTTTAGTAGAGATGGGGTTTTGCCACGTTGACCAGGCTGGTCTTGAACTCCTGACCTCAGGTGATCCACCCTCCTCGGCCTCCCAAAGTACTGGGATTACAGGCGTGAGCCACTGCGCCCGGCCTGTTTACTTTTTAATAATAATAAAACTTGCCGGAGTGTCTACTTCTTTAGGACTACATTTAAGTATTCTGTTAAAATGTGTGTGGTATTCTAGGAGCTTCACGATCTATCCCTCGTCTATTTTCACAATCTTATTGGCCTCTAATTCCAAATATATTCTGTACCCTATAGTCAAATCGAAGTACTCCCACTTTTTTTTGCACTTACTTTCATCTGTATTTTGCTTTCATCACATTTTTTATCCTATCCCATCTCTAATCATTTGAATCCTCATGGATTTTGTGTCTACTCTTTCATAGAGACTTCCATAGTTCCTTTGGTCATAATTAAATTTACTCTTTTATTAACTTCATAACTCTATTTCTTTTTTTTTTTTTTATATACTTTAAGTTCTAGGGTACATGTGCATAACTTGCAGGTTTGTTACATATGTATACTTGTGCCATGTTGGTGTGCTGCACCCATCAACTCGTCAGCACCCATAAATTCGTCATTTATA
>NW_016819416.1:62778-77189 GCF_001698545.2 Rhinopithecus bieti | reverse complement strand
TGTCCATGTTTTCTCATTGTTCAACTCCCACTTATGAGTGAGAACATGTGGTGTTTGGTTTTCTGTCCTTGTGACAGTTTACTGAGAATTATGGTTTCCAGCTTCATCCATGTCCCTGCAAAGGACGTGAACTCATCCTTTTTTATGGCTGCATAGTATTCCATGGTGCATATGTGCCATATTTTCTTTATCCAGGCTATCATTGATGGACATTTGGGTTGGTTCCAAGTCTTTGCTATTGTGAGTAGTGCTGCAATAAATATATGTATACATGTGTCTTTATAGTAGCATGATTTATAATCCTTTGGGTATATACCCAGTAATGGGATTGCTGGGTCAAATGATATTTCTAGTTATAGATCCTCGAGGAATCGCCACACTGTCTTCCACAATGGTTGAATTAACTTACACTCCCACCAACAGTGTAAAGGCCTTTCTATTCCTCCACATCCTCTCCAATATCTGTTGTTTCCTGACTTTTTAATGATCGCCATTCTAACTGGCGTGAGATGGTATCTCATTGTGGTTTCGATTTGCATTTCTCTGATGAACAGTGATGATGAGCATTTTTTCATATGTCTGTTGGCTGCATAAATGTCTTCTTTTGAGAAGTGTCTGTTCGTATCCTTTGCCAGGTGGGCTTCTTAGAGAAGACTTACAACCTTAAAAGGTGTAATGATCACCTCAAATTTCTTTTAAAGAAGACAATATATAAATAGGAAAAAACACATTGAATGAAATACAGAGATCTCTTTAAAGGTAGAGGCAGATCCTCCTGGCTATATTTAACTCGGTGCACATTTTTGTCTTTATTCAAGGACTTTGAGGTCTGAATATATTTTGAAAGGCAGTCACATAGTGATGGAATGATCCCTGTGCTGGAGATTTTATATATGAGATTAGGCTATTGACATCCCATCTGTAGAACCTGCTTAAGGTGTTGGTCCCAGTAATCACACAGCCTCTTCATGCACTGGCTTATCAGGTAACCAAAAGTCAGAGTTAGGTGGGGATAAAGAAGTCACTGCTACCATGAAACAGAAATAAACTAAGTGAATACGGCAATACAATTATGCTTTTGGCCTCATAAATGTTTTATTACTTCCAGCCAAGTGATCTAGTTACACTGGTCACTTTCTGGCCAGTTCACGTTTATATATTTATTCAACAGCTATTTATTGAGCATTTGCTATTAATTTGAGTTCCAGTTCCACACTTACTACGTGAATATCATTGGGCACCACTCTGTGCCTCAGTCTCCTTATCCATAAAATAGAGATAATAATCGTACCTGCTTATATAGAACTGTGGACAGATTAAATAAGCAAGCATATGTAAAGCACTTAGAACAGGTTTCAGCAAATGCAAAGTTCTCCATGGATGTTAGTTATCCTAGAGGCAATAAATTCCCTTTTTACTTACATAACTTTACATTAAATTACCATCACTTGCAAGCAAGAGTCTTGATTTAAAGAAACTGCAGCTCAAAGAGGTGACATATAACCTGCCTGAGATCATATAGCAAAATGAATGGCCGGTTATCTCCAAAAACCCAAATGATTGATAGCACCACTCTAGTGCCCCAACAGATTTCTGAGACTTCAGATTCCTACCAGCGGCTGGAGCATATGCAGTTCCTGCTAGTCAAAGGCCGCCCACAGGATGTGAGGACTATCAGCACTGCCTAGGATGCTAAGATTCACTTCTGGTTGATGCCCCTTTTACACTGCTGCAAGCTTGAGGTCTCCAGGAGTTAGTTACATTGTTAACACTAACCTCCTTGTCCCCAGAGTTATAGGCTCTGCAAAAACTTTTGGACAAAAACACTAAGTTGTTAAGAACAGAGGAGGGAAGAACATGCCTGTTACGCAGAGGTTGGCCCACCTTACATGATGTGAGTAGTACTCTGATGTTAGCTTGAAGAAATCAGTACTCCTGGCAGTAAAAACATTTAGTCCCTGCAAAAAGGTTTATCTGGCAGTTTAAACCATATTATTATCTGTATAGGTGTATGTAAACATGTATTTATAGATACAGATATACTCACAGATAAAAATGTAAATATTTTAAAGTACTAATTTTATCACCTTATATCAATATAGATGATAGATAGATAATACATAGAAAAATAAGATATATATACACATATGTATGTGTATATATATATACCAATTACATACTAAGAAAAAAATGTGTTTGTGTGTGTGCGTGTAGGCATTTTTGAGCACTTATATGCTAGGCTCTGTGGCTCAGGACTGTACATAATTTTTTCAATTAATACATCCATATATTAATAGTTATTATATCTGTCTGGTGGCTCTACAGATGGTCTTAATTTATACCTTTTTATTTACCAAGTTTTCTACATTGAGCATATATTATTTGGAGGTTAGTGAAACAGTTAAGTACATGTTTGTTACTTCTCGGGAAATAATTCACCCTGAGTTAAATGTTTATGAAATTCCTGATACTTCTCAGGAGCCATGTTCTAATTATTTTACAAACCTTATCTCATGTAGTCATCATAGAAACTCCATGGGGTTGATATTATTATCCTAAGTTTTAGAGAATGAGGTTCAGAGGAGGAACTCACTCAAGGACGTACATGTAACAAGTAGCATAATCTCCAAGTCTTTGAACCGTACAACATCAGAAGAAGTAGAGGAAATAAATAAAATAATAAAATTGAGATGCATTGTGGGCAAATCCTGAAATGAAGGTTGAATATGTTCACTAAAATTGTTATTACAATAGTATCTGTGACTTTAATTATCTCCATCCCCTGCAAGCAGAGAGTATCATAATAATCGTATTTGAAGGGGAACAGTCATGGCTGGCAGGACACACAAGCAATTTAGAAAATAATTTAAGTGAAGTTGAAGGCAGTCTGAGTATATAGCCATTATTCTATTCACCTTAGAGTTTGCTAGACATGATTAATTGTAGAGGAAAATATTTGAAGAATACATCCTTTGAAAAAGTAGCAGAGGTGAATGAACTCAAAAGAGAGCAAAAGATGATTCACATTATTGAAATATAAAATTCTCATGATCCTCTAAGACAGAATCCCACTCATTCCAAACAGATCAAATACTACTGCAGCTGGGTCCTACCTACTTAAGTAGTACCGACATGGACTTTGAAAATCGCAAAATACTAACTATGTTCAGAAATTTGTGTAGTTCCAGAGATCATTTCTTGCCCTTTAAGAAAGTTTCACACTGAATGCTTAACGACAACAGTAATCAAAAACAGATTTTACTTCAAAATCAGTGAGATATTCAAATAGAAAGAGAAAATTACTCAGATCTTCTTCTTTCCTCCTTACTGTAGTCACAAGCATGATTTCAGCTTGAGACTCAAAGAAATTATTCACATAAATATAAGCACTTACCTACAAATTCACTCAAAATTCAAGTGAGGTCTTTTAGTGTTATAATATTATTAAAGTATATAAAACAATGTCAAATATATTTACAACCAATCAACTACAAGTAAAAGAAAAGCACTTAGGGTTTTGTTAACAGATGGTTAAGTGATAGGAAAGCGAAAGTAAATGACATAGTCCCAGGGTATTTAATATAGTCCCCCAGAGGAAACCATCACACAAACATCAGCCCTGAGCCTCTAACATCTAACTACATCTACATGTGCTGTCTCCACTGAGGAAGGATGCGAGTTCTCAATCTTTGGTGTCTTGTACCATTTTAATTGCAAAAAAGGACACAAAGGAGATATTCAGAATGGCAGAGTTTGTAATACTAACTATCATAAACAGTCAGGTTCTTCCTACTAAAGAGGAGAGAAAATAATTTCCAGGGCAGAAAGATAGCTATATGAATTGATTAATCAGGTAAAATGGTTTTGATGATAAAGATACATTTCCTCCTCCTGCAGCTCCACTTTACTTTCCAGCTGCTGCCACATCTCTATCCTCCTTCACAGCCAAGCTTCTCAATAGAGCTGTCTTCACTTGCTTCCCACGTTTTCGTTTCTTACGCTCTCCTCCTCCATTGCATCTGGCTGTGGTCCCAATCTCTCTACCAGAATCCCTCTGGTAAGGTCACCAGTGACCTCCATTATTCTATGTACTGGCATTATGTCAGGGAACAATAACAGACAAGAGACAATAACTAAGTTTGGAAGCTAGAAAGCAGTTAATGAGTAATACTGACTGAGAAGACCAGAGAAAGCTGAATGCAATCAGTGGGTAGCAGGATCCAAAAGCTAACTGATGGCTTCTACAGAGCTCCAGAAAGGTTAAGAAATTACAGGATCAAGGAACTAATTATGGCATGGATACCAATAGGACTGAAAAATGGGAAGATATGTGAAGGCTGTATAGACCCCTATATCTCCTCCCTACTCCACACAACCAGGACCCCTACAGAACCACTGACACGTAAGAACACAGCTAATCCTGTTCTCCCTCCCCCAAACCCAGCCACTACCACGCGTACACACGGACCAAGGGGAGTAAAGTTGAAGGTTTCATTGGAAGCTAATCAGTCAAAGGGAAAATGACCTATACTGTCTCATCCGATCAGCCTAGAGGAATAACCAAAATCATGCAATTACAACAGACCACACTTGGCTTCACTTGGAAGAAAAATGGTCTCATACATTCTTACCTGTAGTGTGTGAGAGTTGAAGCTGCTCCACGTTCCCACTACCACTTGGTATTGTCAGACTAATTTTTTTCCTATCTGGTGGTTATATTTTGGTATCTTATTGTAGTTTAAGTTTGCATTATCCTGATTATAAATGGAATTGACCAACTTTTTCTGTGCTTTTATCACTTGATGTCATCTTTATGCAGTATCTGTTCATGATTTTGGACCATTTTGCTACAGGATTGTTTGTATTTTTCTCACTTATTTGTAGGAGTTCTTTCTATATTTCCAGCGGTAGTCCTTTTTTGGCCGCATATATTGCAAATCTCATCTTCACTCTGTGCCTTTTCTTTTACATGTTAGTCATGATTTTTGATATTTGCTCCTAATTTTAAATTATTGATCTTAATCCTTAATGGTTAGTGATTTTCGTGTTCTGTGTAAGAAGTCTTTCCCTACCTTGAGGTCATGAAAATATTCATTTATATTTACTTATAGAAATTTTATCATTTTGCTTTTCACATTAAGGTTTATGATACATCTAGAAATTATGTTATGTATGGTTTAAGGAACAGATTGCAGTTTTTTTTTTTTTTTTTTTTTTTTTTTTTTTTTTTTTTTGTCATATCATTATCCAATTGTCCTCTCCTCACTTATTGAAAAACTGCCCTTGCTCTGCTGCCATGCCTGGTTTGTCACAAATCATGCTTGGACTTATATCTGACTTTCCTCATCAGTTGCATTGTTCTATTCATTTATCTGCATACCAGTACAATAACCGCTGTCTTTTACAATAAGTTTTGATATCCAGTAGTGCAAGACTTCCCACCTTGTTAATATCCTTCAAGATAATTTGGTCTATTTAGCCTTTTGTATCCCCATCTAAATTTCAGGATAAGTATGTCAAGTTTCACTAAAAAATTTGATGGGTTTTTGGTTGGCATTTTATTACATCCAGTGGATTAATTTGGAATAATTGTTATGTATACAATAACAAACCAATTGATCCACAAAGATAATATATCATTTAATCTATTTGGATTTTCTTTAATTTTTATCTTTAACTTAAAGAGAGAAATTGAGGTTTTCTCAGCAAATTAGATTTATTCCCAGATACTACATAATTTTCAATTACATTATAAATTATACCTGTTTGTTTTATTTTCTATTTGTTGCTACTACACAGAATCATTTGATTATATAATCAACATAGTGATTTTCAATGTTGATTTAATATCCAACCACCTTGTTAGACGCAGCTAATTTGTCTGTTGATTCTTTTACATTTTTCGTGTACACACAATGATATCATTTGTGAGTGTCTGTTTTACTACTTCCCTTTCAAATCTGCCCAAACTTTCCCAAGATGCCTATTTTCCCAGATACTTGCTATATCATTGTTCATGCATACAAAGGTATTACATTTTTAAATAAGTTTTTACAGAGAAACGGCACATATGCAGAAAATGCATAAATCACGATTATACAAGTTGATGATTAGTCACAAAGATAACACATCTATGTAACCACCAACCAAATCAAGAAATAGACCATTATCCATGCATCACAAGCTTGCTCCTTACCCCCTCATAGCCCTTAACCCAAGCTTTCTCTAAAAAGTAACCAGTGTCCTGATTTCTAACATTATAGCCTAATTTTGCCTTTTTAAACTTCATATAAGTGCATTATTTAACCTTTTTTTTTTTTTTTTTTTTTTTTTTTTTTTTTTTTTTTTTTTTTTTTTAAACAGGGTCTTACTCTGTTGCCCAGGCTGGAGTGCAGTGGCACAAATACAGTTCACTGCAGCCTCAACCTCCTGGGCTTAAACCATCCTCCCACCTCAGTCTCCTGAGCAGTTGGGACTACAGGCACAACTGGCTAATTTTTTTATTTTTTTTTAGACAAGTTCTCACCATGTTACCAAGGCTGGTCTCCAATCCTGTGCTCAAGCAGTCCTCCCATCTTAGCATCCCCAAATGCTGGGATTACAAATGTCAATCACTGCACCCGGCCATATTTAAACTTTTGTGTTAGTTTCTTCCCTGATATTAGTAAGTATACATGGCACTATGCATAACTATTCATTTGCATTGCTGTGCAGTGTTCTACTGCAATCTACCACGTTGATGACATTTTGGTAGTTTCCAGTTTGGAGTTAATATGAATAATGTTGTTATGAGCACTCTTGTATATATCTCTTGTTATATATATGTACACATTTCTGTTCAATAACGTCTAAGAATGAAAATGCTGGGTCAATAGAATAAATGGGTAAAACACATGACATCCCAGTAAGTACAGTAAAAGTATCATAAAATAGTGACTAAGATCACAACAGGTAGAGTTACAATGCATGTATGTGTTTGAGCATGTGCAATCATTTATCTACAGGCTCTGGAGGAGCTGTGCAAAACATTCCTGGCCACAGAAGTTAAGTAACTTGCCTAATAACTACATTAGTTCAACTGATACTTTTAGATTTCTTATCAAGTGCTTGGCATTGTTTTAGACCGGGAATCCAATGGTGAATACAATGTAGTTCATTCCTTCAAGTTGCTTACAGTTCAGCACAGAGGTTCTCTCTCTAACGGGCTTTTGGAAATGCATGGAGCATTTTTAGTTTTCACAATGTATATTCCCACACCAAATACTAGGAGTTTCCACACTGAGAAATACTAGCCAGTCTAAGATTTGTCTGACTTTAATCAGGTATTTTTTCTAACCAGTCATACTGCCTCTAGGGAAAATAACAAACTTATTTGCAAAGTTACTGATGATTTTAAATGGGTCAGTGATGTTACATAAAGAAACAAAATCATAATGCAAGGGTCAGTTCTCAGAGAAATTTAACATATCAAAGAAAAAATGTGAGAGAAGCAAAGAAACAAGAGATATGAATAGGCAAAATGAGATAGAAGAGAAAGTCCATGTTGTTTTGGAAAAGAGTTCAATAAATGAGTCTTTGAAAATATTTGGAAGATACCTGGCATTATGATTTTGTTTCTTTATGTAACGTCACTGACCCATTTAAAATCATTAGTAACTTTGCAAATAAATTTGTTATTTTCCCTAGAGAAAGTATGACTGGTTAGAAAAAGTATCTAATTAAAATCAGACAAATCTTAGATTGGCTAGTATTTCTCAGTGGGGAAACTCCTAGTATTTTGGGTAGGAATATACATTGTGAAAACTAAACGAGAAAAATGAGAATAAGAAACATACATGATGATAAACAGAAGTCAAGGGGAGAGATAGGAAGGTTGTATGTAATCACTTTAGAACCTATTTGAAAACCATGAGTTTGAAAATGTTGATGTAATTTTAGTTGTTTATACTTGTAGTTTTAGGTTTCTAATTTTTAGAAAAAAGCCTATTGTGGTCTCTCTGAAAAGTGTAGAAGTCAGAGTAACTTTTAATGTATGTAACATTTAGATACAGTATAATTTTTGACATGAAAATCATTCAATAATACGCAGAATTTCACACTTGAGTAAAGGGATCTCAACAGAATGTGTTTGGGGTCTAACTGAAATTTAGAACAAACTCAAAATCAGATTTGGACAGCCCAGAAAAAGCATTGGGTTTATCATAAGTCTTTAGTTTGGATTTTGGTTCTAAAACCATTAACTTGTGAAATCCTGGGGGAAGGAACTTGATCTGCCCAAGCACCCATTTTGTTGTCTCTAAAGTAGGCCTAGTATCTTGGAAGGTTGTCATTGCTGAACAAATTGAGCACCTGCTGTCTTTATCCAAAGGTTTGGGGAAGTAATAATATCATTCAAATTCAGCCTCCCCACCCCCTTCAAAAAAAAAGTCAGAACCCACAATGTCTGCTAATGATAGGCTACTAAAGTTCATGGCCCTTCAGTCCCTGCCTCCCACTACTTAAATGGAAATTCTGAAGGTGGTGCTTCCCTAATTTGCAAAGGAAAAATGTTCAGCACAGCACATATTCAAAACTCTCTTTATTAATCCCTCAGGCTCTCAGGATTTTCCGTGCTTATTACAGCCCTGCAATATGTAGTTTCCATGGTCTGTGGGAACATCATTGTGATATATTTTTGAATGTTGCTGGTTCTAGCTTTCATTCTCTATTAATTGTTCAAAACTTCCACACAGGTTAGTATTGTTGGTTGCGTGAGTCCTAGTGTGAGAATTCCTGTATAATATATTCCTAAAAAGCGCATTCACTTTTGTATACTGTTGGTGGAAATGTAAATTGGTGCAACATTTCTGGAGAGCAATAGGCAATCCATCAAAATTTAAATGCACATACTCTTTGTCCCCAGAGTTCCAGTTCTAGAAACTTATCCTACAGGTATACTTTCTTGTGTGCACAAAGACGTATGTTCAAAATTGTTGCAGCATTTCTATAACGGCAAGAGAACCAAAGATACACGTCCATTATTAGAGGATTGACTGAATCCTTTGTGTGTAATATCCTACAACCTTTGAAAAGCATGAGGTAGAGCAATATGCAATAGCAAACAAAGAGGTTAGAACAATATTTTTAAAAGATTATAGAAGAGAATATGCAGAAAATATTTAGGTAAGTTTCTATGTATCTGTGTGTTTATGTGCAATGGATAACATCCATTGTCAATAGCTTTATTTGCAGTTAGAATAATGTAGGAAATTGTCACTTTCTACTTTATATGCTTATATATCATTTGAATATTTCATTAAAAACATCATGGGTCCTATATAATGTTTAAAAGGGACCTTTCCTTTTGAAAATAAAAGTATTCTTTAAGGATCATTGTTCCAATTTGTCATGGCCATTTAAGAACATATCTTATTTTACAATCCCACATAAATCACAAACACTGACAGATACTTTCCTCAGTCCAGATCATCAGCTAAGATTTATTCACAAGATTGATCCACCCATTTTGGCTTCCTCCCAGTCAACTGTCATTGACTCCTTGGATTTCCCTGGAGCGCTGTGACACCATCCTGGCTCATGCCCTTCCCCTAACTGTACCCTACTTCCTGTTGTTTCTTACTTACTAAGTCTTAATTTCTTTCACCCACTCTTGTTACTTGACTCACTTGATTCAGGAGCTCACGTGTATTCCAGGACACACCTTTCCACCTTTTTTTGGACCCAATAGTGACCAAAATGGCATGCATATAAATAGATCAAATATATAAAGTACCATCCCTGTGGCATGGATACTTATCACTTACCAAATACCTATGTTTTCACATATATTTCCTGGTCACCTTGCAATTGAATAGTCAAAACTGACTAGCTCTAGGCAATGGACTTTGAGTAGAAGGGGGTATTTATGGGCTCAAGTAATGACAAGTTGCTGTGGCACCCTCAGCATTCTCCTCTTCTATTATGATAATCTAAGACAGCAGGATGGCAGTGAACTCGATACCTGAGTTACTACCTGGAAGGGAGTTTCCATGGAGAACGATGACCTACAGCTGGATGTTTACTTTATTCAGTAAATCACTGAGATTTGGGGATTAAATTGCTATCTATCGTATCTAAAATGTATATTAACAACAGAGTTAGCATAATGTCACCGCCTTATTTGTCGATAAGACAACTGGATTATTCAATCATTTTTAAAAATATTTATTAAGTGTCTTGTACAACAGCTCCAATTTGGCATATTGCAACAGAAAGGTTGTATTCAGTCTGAGCATGTTTTATTTAGACTACATATTGTTTTAAAATGTTCGAATTATTTTCCAATATTTAAAATCAGGATATTTTACCTAAAAAGTTATCCATATCTTCATCTTCTCTTGAGAAATGGGAAGCCCTGATGACACTGAGCCAATATTCTCACTTGTCAGTAATTAGGCAGAGCTGAGTAACAGTTGTCCTATTTACACAAGGCATCAGCTCCCAGACTGCCACAGCTGCTACCACTCTTAGCCTCTGTGGTTGGCCCTGTGAATAAATGCAATGATAAGCAAAACAGATGCCATACCTATACTGGATAAATTCATCTGCCCCACCAGATCCACCCTGATCCACTCTTCACCGTAGGCCCCACCGTAGGCCCCACCATAGGCCCCACCAGATCCACTCTTCACCACAGGCCCTCTTGCCCTCTGGTGTCTGGCTGAGTTTAGCTAATGGGTAGATAAGAAAGGTTTAAAAAGAAGTAGAAGAGTGAAATCAGTGTATGCCTTTCTCAAACTCTATCCAATACAGTTACCATGGACTGGCTGTCATCTTTGACCTAGAGTTGCCGCTCCTGTTAGGCTTTCCTTCTCCTCTGCTTGAACTTTCATGACTGAAGAAGGTGATGGCACCAAGATACTAATAACCTGGGGGTGCTATACTATTCCTTGCTTTTCTTTCACCACACCCACCACTTCATAAATAGTCCCCTTATTAAATCCTGCTAAAATGATCTGAGAGTGCCATGTCTTTCCTGTGGGAACCCTGACTGATAGAAATCCCTATCCTGGCAGGATTTATATGATTGGCCAAAGCATTCCTGAAAGGCTCATTTGAGGTCTTAGGTAACTTTCTTTACCTTTCTTCTTTTAACCTTTGCTTTTTCCTTCTCATTTCTCCTTTTTTAACTTTTTATTTTTTTTGAGACAGAGTTACCCAGGCTGGAGCGCAGCAGCATGATCTCAGCTCACTGCAACCTCTGTCTCCCAGGTTCAAGCAATTCTCCCACCTCAGCCTCCTAAGTAGCAGGGACTACAGGTGCGCACCACCATATCTGGCTAATTTTTGTATTTTTAGTGAAGACAGGGTTTCACCATGTTGGCCAGGCTGGTCTCAAACTCCTGACCTCAAGTGATCCACCCACCTT
This sequence comes from Rhinopithecus bieti, assembly GCF_001698545.2. Classification (NCBI taxonomy): domain Eukaryota; kingdom Metazoa; phylum Chordata; class Mammalia; order Primates; family Cercopithecidae; genus Rhinopithecus; species Rhinopithecus bieti. The sequence goes on along the minus strand of NW_016819416.1, from coordinate 65,782 downwards.
GACCTCCCAAAGTGCTGGGATTATAGACATGAGTCACCGCACCTGGCCTCATTTCTCCTTTTTACTCATCTTCCTTGCGCTTGTCTTGAGGTCAGCCTATTTACTCAAGTCAGGATATTTTCCTGAGACATATTTATTTAACACTGTTTGTTGGTTATTTTTGTGGCCTAGTACATCAAGTCTCAACCGTGACATTGTAACACAAAAGTAGCCATTGGATATCAAGTACGGCCCAAGTAATCATTACTAAAATTATTATGATTCTAAATTTTACAAATATGTTAGAGTTCAATTAGATAAACTGAAGCCATCTAGTTACCTTGAGAAGGAAGAGACTTATTATGGATAATAAAAGTGTACATGATTCTTGAAAGTGCTGGAGGAGCCAAGGTCAGGAAGGTGGCTTTCAGGAAATGTGGGAGTAGAAGAATTGCAGGGAAGCTGCCACCGGCGACCCCAGCCACTTCCAGCACTGTAATGGGTGAGTCTCATGATAACCTCTGAAAGTCAAAGCCACCACCACCAAGAACCTCAACTACCACCCTGTACTGGGGAGAATAATGGCTTCCGCTTCTCTTCCAGATTCCAAACAGTATGCAGGTGTTTCTAATTGGTGAAATCTAATTGAAATCCTATTCACATTCATGAGGGAGCCTGGGAAATACATTTTCCAAGATTCAACCCTGGGGATATGGGAGATAACTCAGTGTATACACTAACAAAAAGTATTGCCCACAAGTGAGATGTTTTCTTATAAATACAAAAAGAGATTCAAATTTATTCCTATAATAACACATTTTCCTGCATTTGAATGCCAAACTTTCCTGAGTGGGGAAAGAATGGCATGACGTAACAGTGAGTGAGCTGGTAATTCACATCACAGTATGTTTACTCATGAGACCATTGTTAAGACAGGAAATAACTGTTGAAAACCATTCAACTAGATAATCTGGAAACACATCTTCAAGGTTTCTTCCCCAGCTCCACAGCATCATGTTCTTGAGACATGCTAATCAAATAAAAGGTGATAATTTTACTTTAAGGATGAGACTGCAAGCTTTGTTTATCATCCCTTGGAGAATATTTTCGGTCTTGGAAAGGAGATAATTTGAGATCCTGCCAAAATGTGTGGCTTCAGATTAATCTTAATTTGGTGTCTTGACTAAACTAATACTGGAATTGCTTTCTTGTACATAGTTCAGAGCAATTTTTCACTTGTGTTGTGTAAGCATTCATATCTTCTTAGTCACCACCCTTAGTGTTAGCCATTTTCAATAATAATAGAATGGATTCTTCATTTATTATAAGGTGATAGAAAGTTAATCAGTCATTTTCGGGTCCATGTAACTCTCCTTCTGAATTCTGAGAAGCAGTAGAGTAAAGCTTTTTATCATTTTTTCCCTTCAAAATATTCGGCACTTTAAATATTATTACATTTATATTATACATGTTTTGTTTATGAGTTTCTTATGCTAATTTAAATAGTTATTTTCAGGTTCATGTTACCCTTAATCTGGAGGCAGTAGGGAGTAGAGGTTAAGCACATGGAGGTTGGTATCAGACTGTTTGGGTTCCAAATCTGGCTGAACCACTACCAGCCATGTAACCTTGAGCAAGTTTCCTAATCGTTTGCCTCAGTTTGCTTACCTGGTAAGTGGGAATAACAATAGTATCTATCTTATAGTGTTGTCATGATGATTAAATGGGCTAATGTATGCAGAATACTGAGAACAGTGCCAAGGACGCAGCAAGAGCTCAATAGTATTAGCAATTATTATTATCCAATGACAAACCTCTCCCATGGGCTTAATCAAAACTGCTGAAATCTCTACTTGAAGCTTCCCTACTCCATACAGTGGTACTGGCTCTAAGAATCTCTTATATATCATCATGTAAAATTTGTGTGTCTGGTGGATTGAATCATGCATTGATTGCCAGTAGATACTGTTTTCTGAAATATCTCATCTACTTTCTTAAGCAGAAAATGCTTCGGAAACACTTTGAAAGTTGGACTGTTTCTGCACAGAAAATAAGGGCTGCAGGCTCACTGAATTACATGTAGTTTCCCAACTATGCCAGGGTCTCTCACTCTTCTGTGGCTTTATATGTGCTGTTTCTCTATCTGCAATGCCCTTCATCCTTCTCCATTTGGATAAATCTTGCTCATCCCTTAAGACTCAGTTTAAACATTGCCTCCTCTGAGAAGTCACTACACACAATTTCTTTTGTTTTTTTTTTCTTTTGAGATGGAGTTTCCCTCTTGTTTCCCAGGATGGAGTGCAATGGCACCATCTCGGCTCACTACAAGCTCCATTTCCTGGGCTCAAGTGATTCTCCTGCCTCAGTGTCCCAAGTAGCAGGGATTACAGGCACCCACCACCACGCCTAGCTAATTTTTTGTATTTTTAATAGAGACGAGGTTTCACCATGTTGGCCAGGCTGGTCTCGAACTCCTGACCTCAGGTGATCCACCCACCTGGGCCTCCTAAAATGCTGGGATTACAGGCTTGAGCCACCATGCCGGGCCCACTACTCACCACTTCTACTGGCCAATCCAATACCAAATTCGATGAACTAGCCACCACTGTCCTTCCAGGTCTCTATGCACTCCTGTGTCATTGTATTTATCTTTACCTCACTTTCTTGTCTTCTTCCATCATCAGTCTATGCATTATTTCAGTTCACGAACTTTTACCTTTATCCGATGCATCAGAAAATATGATTTCATAGAACAAAGTAGAATTCAATAAACAATTCTCAATAAATGAATAAACATATATCTACCAAACATAACATTTCTTTATTATTTTGGATGTGTTCTGTGGAGCATACCAAGGAAGGATAAAGCATGATCAAAGCTGTAAGGAATGTATAGTCTAGCTAGAAGAAGAAAACACAGACACATGAAAATGTAGACAAGAAAGACAGTATATCAGCCATTGACGCAATAAGACCACATCATAAACAACCTCTAAATCTTTTTTTTTTTTTTTTTTTTTTTTTT